>NW_027018066.1:0-96412 GCF_032854445.1 Liolophura sinensis | reverse complement strand
TGAATCGGCTACACTGTACTATGTACATTCCGACTGGTCATTACTATATTCAACTTTTGACTATAAGTTATGTGCCCTTCGGTAGCCCAGAAGACGTCAAATCTTTGGGCTAAGCCCATTTAACTCACTCAGCAATTGTCTTACTTCTAAATCCAAGACAATCTCAATGTCTTTATCTACGTGTAGAAAAACCACACCATTTGTACATAAAAAACACAAGGTACTTGATACAATCTGCTGTAAAAAGTACACTTGAACACTGACCCACATCTATAGGTTCTAAAAGATGCGGAATTGGGCCAGGCATCGGCAGCTGTTTAAAAAATTGCAAATTTCCCTGGTTTCCATGGGAGTAAGAGCCGTTGCTGGGCACGTGACTATGACATCAATGATCATTCAATTGTGGCTACGGTTAAAAGTATTGGTCGGAGAGCAACGCGATTTGCTCCATTCGATATCTCGTCCACAAAATACGTCGGATTAGCCTCTTACCAGCAGCACTGGAACGGTTTTTCCACTTTTGCATTTTTGCCTGTCCTTTTGTTAATTGAAATCGGCTACACTGTACTATGTACCATCGCGACTGGTCATTACTATATTCAACTTTTGAATATAAGTTATGTGCCCTTCGGTAGCCCAGAAGACGTCAAATCTTTGGGCTAAAGCCCATTTAACTCACTCAGCAATTGTCTTACTTCTAAGTCCAAGACAATCTCAATGTCTTTATCTACGTGTAGAAAAACCACACCATTCCTACATAAAAAACACAATGTACTAGATACAGTCTGCTGTAAAAAGTACAACTGATCACTGACCCACATCTATAAAGTTCTAAAAGATGCGGAACTGGGCCAGGCATCGGCAGCTGTTTAAAAAATTGCATATTTCGATGGTTTCCATGGAGTAAGAGCCGTTGTTGGGCACGTGATTATGACATCAATGATCATTCAATTGTCGCTACAGCCAAAAGTATTGGTCGGAGAGCAACGGGATTTGCAGCATTCGATTTTTCGTTAAAAAAACCGTCGGATTAGCCTCTTACCAGCAGCACTGGAACGGTTTTTCCACTTTTGCATTTTTGCCTGGTCTTTTTGTTAATTGAAATCGGCTACACTGTACTATGTACCATCGCGACTGGTCATTACTATATTCAACTTTTGACTATAAGTTATGTGCCCTTCGGTAGCCCTGAAGGCGTCAAATCTTTGGGCTAAGCCCATTTAACTAACTGAGCAATTGTCTTACTTCTAAGTCCAAGACAATCTCAATGTCTTTATCTACGTGTAGAAAAACCACACCATTTGTACATAAAAAGCACAAGGTACTTAATACAGTCTGCTGTAAAAAGTACAACTGATCACTGACCCACATCTATAAGGTTCTAAAAGATGCGGAATTGGGCCAGGCATCGGCAGCTGTTAAAAAATTGCAAATTTCCCTGGTTTCCATATATTAAGAGCCGTTGCTGGGCACGTGATTATGACATGAATGATTATTCAATTGTGGCTACAGCCAAAAGTATTGGTCGGAGAGCAACGCGGTTTGCACCATTGGATTTCTCGTCACAAAATACGTCGGATTAGCCTCTTACCAGCAGCACTGGAACAGTTTTTCCACTTTTGCATTTTTGCCTGGTCTTTTTGTTAATTGAAGTCGGCTACAATGTACTATGTACCATTGCGACTGGTCATTACTATATTCAAGTTTTGACTATAAGTTATGTGCCCTTCGGTAGCCCAGAAGACGTCAAATCTTTGGGCTAAGCCCATTTAACTAACTGAGCAATTGTCTTACTTCTAAGTCCAAGGACAATCTCAATGTCTTTATCTACGTGTAGAAAAAACCACACCATTTGTACATATAAAACACAATGTACTAGATACAGTCTGCTGTAAAAAGTACAACTGATCACTGACCCACATCTATAAGGTTCTAAAAGATGTGGAATTGGGCCAGGCATCGGCAGCTGTTAAAAAATTGCAAATTTTCCTGGTTTCAATGGAGTAAGAGCCGTTGCTGGGCACGTGACTATGACATCAATGATCATTCAATTGTCGCTACAGCCAAAAGTATTGGTCGGAGAGCAACGCGATTTGCACCATTCGATATCTCGTCATAAAATACGTCGGATTAGCCTCTTACCAGCAGCACTGGAACGGTTTTTCCACTTTTGCATTTTTGCCTGGTCTTTTTGTTAATTGAAATCGGCTACACTGTACTATGTACCATCGCGACTGGTCATTACTATATTCAACTTTTGACTATAAGTTATGTGCCCTTCGGTAGCCCAGAAGACGTCAAATCTTTGGGCTAAGCCCATTTAACTCACTCAGCAATTGTCTTACTTCTAAGTCCAAGACAATCTCAATGTCTTTATCTACGTGTAGAAAAACCACACCATTTGTACATAAAAAACACTAGGTACTTGATACAGTCTGCTGTAAAAAGTACACTTAAACACTGACCCACATCTATAAGGTTCTAAAAGATGCGGAATTGGGCCAGGCATCAGCAGCTGTTTAAAAAATTGCAAATTTCCCTGGTTTCCATGGAGTAAGAGCCGTTGTTGGGCACGTGACTATGACATGAATGATCATTCAATTGTCGCTACAGCCAAAAGTATTGGTCGGAGAGCAACGCGATTTGCACCATTGGATTTCTCGTCACAAAAATACGTCGGATTAGCCTCTTACTAGCAGAACTGGAACGGTTTTTCCACTTTTGCATTTTTACCTGGTCTTTTTGTTAATTGAAATCGGCTACACTGTACTATGTACCATCGCGACTGGTCATTACTATATTCAACTTTTGACTATAAGTTATGTGCCCTTCGGTAGCCCAGAAGACGTCAAATCTTTGGGCTAAGCCCATTTAACTCACTCAGCAATTGCCTTACTTCTAAGTCCAAGACAATCTCAATGTCTTTATCTACGTGTAGAAAAACCACACCATTCCTACATAAAAAACACAATGTACTAGATACAGTCTGCTGTAAAAGGTACAACTGATCACTGACCCACATCTGTAAGGTTCTAAAAGATGCGGAATTGGGCCAGGCATCGGCAGCTGTTTAAAAAATTGCAAATTTCCCTGGTTTCCATGGAGTAAGAGCCGTTGCTGGGCACGTGATTATGACATCAATGATCATTCAATTGTGGCTACAGCCAAAAGTAATGGTCGGAGAGCAACGCGGTTTGCACCATTCAATTTCTCGTCACAAAATACGTCGGATTAGCCTTTTACCAGCAACACTGGAACGGTATTTCCACTTTTGCATTTTTGCCTGGTCTTTTTGTTAATTGAAATCGGCTACACTGTACTATGTACCATCGCGACTGGTCATTACTATATTCAACTTTTGACTATAAGTTATGTGCCCTTCGGTAGCCCAGAAGACGTCAAATCTTTGGGCAAAGCGTATTTAACTCACCCAGCAATTGTCTTACTTCTAAGTCCAAGACAATCTCAATGTCTTTATCTACGTGTAGAAAAACCACACCATTTGTACATAAAAATCACAATGTACTAGATACAGTCCTGCTGTAAAAAGTACACTTTAACACTGACCCACATTAATAAGGTGTCAAAAGATGCGGAATTGGGCCAGGCATCGGCAGCTGTTTAAAAAATTGCAAATTTTCCTGGTTTCCATGGAGTAAGAGCCGTTGCTGGGCACGTGACTATGACATCAATGATCATTCAATTGTCGCTACAGCCAAAAGTAATGGTCGGAGAGCAACGCGGTTTGCACCATTCGATATCTCGTCACAAAATACGTCGGATAAGCCTCTTACCAGCAGCACTGGAAAGGTCTTTCCACTTTTGCATTTTTGCCTGGTCTTTTTCTTATTTGAAATCGGCTACACTGTACTATGTACCATCGCGACTGGCCATTACTATATTTAACTTTTGACTATAAGTTATGTGCCCTTCGGTAGCCCAGAAGACGTCAAATCTTTGGGCTAAACCTATTTAACTCACCCAGCAATTGTCTTACTTCTAAGTCGAAGACAATCTCAATGTCTTTATCTACGTGTAGAAAAACCACACCATTTGTACATAAAAATCACAAGGTACTTGATACAGTCTGCTGTAAAAAGTACACTTAAACACTGACCCACATCAATAAGGTGCCAAAAGATGCGGAATTGGGCCAGGCATCGGCAGCTGTTTAAGAAATTGCAAATTTGCCTGGTTTCCATGGAGTAAGAGCCGTTGTTAGGCACGTGACTATGACATCAATGATCATTCAATTCTGGCTACAGCCAAAAGTATTGGTCGGACAGCAACGCGATATGCACCATTGGATTTCTCGTCACAAAATACGTCGGATTAGCCTCTTACCAGCAGGACTGGAACGGTTTTTCCACTTTTGCATTTTTGCCTGGTCTTTTTGTTAATTGAAATCGGATACACTGTACTATGTACCATCGCGACTGGTCATTACTATATTCAACTTTTGACTATAAGTTATGTGCCCTTCGGTAGCCCAGAAGACGTCAAATCTTTGGGCTAAGCCCATTTAACTCACTCAGCAATTGCCTTATTCTAAGTCCAAGACAATCTCAATGTCTTTATCTACGTGTAGAAAAACCACACCATTTGTACATAAAAGACACAATGTACTAGATACAGTCTGCTGTAAAAAGTACAACTGATCACTGACCCACATCTATAAGGTTCTAAAAGATGCGGAATTGGGCCAGGCATCGGCAGCTGTTAAAAAATTGCAAATTTCCCTGGTTTCCATGGAGTAAGAGCCGTTGCTGGGCACGTGACTATGACATCAATGATCATTTAATTGTGGCTACAGCCAAAAGTAATGGTCGGAGAGCAACGCGGTTTGCACCATTCGATTTCTCGTCAGAAAATACGTCGGATTAGCCTCTTACCAGCCGCACTGGAACAGTTTTTCCACTTTTGCATTTTTGCCTGGTCTTTTTGTTAATTTGAAATCGGATACACTGTAATATGTTCCATGGCGACTAGTCATTACTATATTCAAGTTTTGACTATAAGTTATGTGCCCTTCGGTAGCCCAGAAGACGTCAAATCTTTGGGCTAAGCCTATTTAACTCACCCAGCAATTGTCTTACTTCTAAGTCGAAGACAATCTCAATGTCTTTATCTACGTGTAGAAAAACCAAACCATTTGTACATAAAAATCACAAGGTAGGCTACTTGATACAGTCTGCTGTAAAAAGTACACTTGAACACTGACCCACATCAATAAGGTGCCAAAAGATGCGGAATTGGGCCGGGCATCGGCAGCTGTTTAAAAAATTGCAAATTTCCCTGGTTTCCATGGATTAAGATCCGCTGCTGGGCACGTGACTATGACATCAATTATCATTAAATTGTGGCTACAGCCAAAAGTATTGGTCGGAGAGCAACGCGATTTGCACCATTGTATTTCTCGTCACAAAATACGTCGGATTAGCCTCTTACCAGCAGCACTAGAACGGTTTTTCCACTTTTGTATTTTTGCCTGGTGTTTTTGTTAATCGAAATCGGCTACACTGTACTATGTACCATCGCGACTGGTCATTACTATATTCAACTTTTGACTATAAGTTATGTGCCCTTCGGTAGCCCAGAAGACGTCAAATCTTTGGGCTAAGCCCATTTCACTCACTCAGCAATTGTCTTACTTCTAAGTCCAAGACAATCTCAATGTCTTTATCTACGTGTAGAAAAACCACACCATTTGTACATAAAAAACACAAGGTACTTGATACAGTCTGCTGTAAAAAGTACACTTGAACACTGACCCACATCTATAAGGTTCTAAAAGATGCGGAATTGGGCCAGGCATCAGCAGCTGTTTAAAAAATTGCAAATTTCCCTGGTTTCCATGGAGTAAGAGCCGTTGCTGGGCACGTGACTATGACATCAATGATCATTTAATCGTGGCTACAGCCAAAAGTAATGGTCGGAGAGCAACGCGGTTTGCACCATTCGATTTCTCGTCACAAAATACGTCGGATTAGCCTTTTACCAGCAGCACGGGAACGGTATTTCCACTTTTGCATTTTTGCCTGGTCTTCTTGTTAATTGAAATCGGCTACACTGTACTATGTACCATCGCGACTGGTCATTACTATATTCAACTTTTGACTATAAGTTATGTGCCCTTCGGTAGCCCAGAAGACGTCAAATCTTTGGGCAAAGCCTATTTAACTCACCCAGCAATTGTCTTACTTCTAAGTCCAAGACAATCTCAATGTCTTTATCTACGTGTAGAAAAACCACACCATTTGTACATAAAAATCACAAGGAACTAGATACAGTCTGCTGTAAAAAGTACACTTGAACACTGACCCACATTAATAAGGTGTCAAAAGATGCGGAATTGGGCCAGGCATCGGCAGCTGTTTAAAAAATTGCAAATTTTCCTGGTTTCCATGGAGTAAGAGCCGTTGCTGGGCACGTGACTATGACATCAATGATCATTCAATTGTCGCTACAGCCAAAAGTAATGGTCGGAGAGCAACGCGGTTTGCACCATTCGATATCTCGTCACAAAATACGTCAGATAAGCCTCTTACCAGCAGCACTGGAACAGTTTTTCCACTTTTGCATTTTTGCCTGGTTTTTTTCTTAATTGAAATCGGCTACACTGTACTATGTACCATCGCGACTGGTCATTACTATATTCAACTTTTGACTATAAGTTATGTGCCCTTCGGTAGCCCAGAAGACGTCAAATCTTTGGGCTAAGCCCATTTAACTCACTCAGCAATTGTCTTACTTCTAAATCCAAGACAATCTCAATGTCTTTATCTACGTGTAGAAAAACCACACCATTTGTACATAAAAAACACAAGGTACTTGATACAATCTGCTGTAAAAAGTACACTTGAACACTGACCCACATCTATAAGGTTCTAAAAGATGCGGAATTGGGCCAGGCATCGGCAGCTGTTTAAAAAATTGCAAATTTCCCTGGTTTCCATGGAGTAAGAGCCGTTGCTGGGCACGTGACTATGACATCAATGATCATTCAATTGTGGCTACGGTTAAAAGTATTGGTCGGAGAGCAACGCGATTTGCTCCATTCGATATCTCGTCACAAAATACGTCGGATTAGCCTCTTACCAGCAGCACTGGAACGGTTTTTCCACTTTTGCATTTTTGCCTGGTCTTTTTGTTAATTGAAATCGGCTACACTGTACTATGTACCATCGCGACTGGTCATTACTATATTCAACTTTTGAATATAAGTTATGTGCCCTTCGGTAGCCCAGAAGACGTCAAATCTTTGGGCTAAGCCCATTTAACTCACTCAGCAATTGTCTTACTTCTAAGTCCAAGACAATCTCAATGTCTTTATCTACGTGTAGAAAAACCACACCATTCCTACATAAAAAACACAATGTACTAGATACAGTCTGCTGTAAAAAGTACAACTGATCACTGACCCACATCTATAAAGTTCTAAAAGATGCGGAACTGGGCCAGGCATCGGCAGCTGTTAAAAAATTGCATATTTCCCTGGTTTCCATGGAGTAAGAGCCGTTGTTGGGCACGTGATTATGACATCAATGATCATTCAATTGTCGCTACAGCCAAAAGTATTGGTCGGAGAGCAACGGGATTTGCAGCATTCGATTTTTCGTTAAAAAAACCGTCGGATTAGCCTCTTACCAGCAGCACTGGAACGGTTTTTCCACTTTTGAATTTTTGCCTGGTCTTTTTGTTAATTGAAATCGGCTACACCGTACTATGTACCATCGCGACTGGTCATTTCTATATTCAACTTTTGACTATAAGTTATGTGCCCTTCGGTAGCCCAGAAGACGTCAAATCTTTGGGCTAAACCTATTTAACTCACCCAGCAATTGTCTTACTTCTAACTCCAAGACAATCTCAATGTCTTTATCTACGTGTAGAAAAACCACACCATTTGTACATATAAAACACAAGGTACTTGATACAGTCTGCTGTAAAAAGTACACTTAAACACTGACCCACATAAATAAGGTGCCAAAAGATGCGGAATTGGGCCAGGCATCGGCAGCTGTTTAAAAAATTGCAAATTTTCCTGGTTTCCATGGAGTAAGAGCCGTTGTTAGGCACGTGACTATGACATCAATGATCATTCAATTGTGGCTACAGCCAAAAGTATTGGTCGGACAGCTACGCGATATGCACCATTGGATTTCTCGTCACAAAATACGTCGGATTAGCCTCTTACCAGCAGCACTGGAACAGTTTTTCCACTTTTGCATTTTTGCCTGGTCTTTTTGTTAATTGAAATCGGATACACTGTACTATTTACCATCGCGACTGGTCATTACTATATTCAACTTTTGACTATAAGTTATGTGCCCTTCGGTAGCCCAGAAGACGTCAAATCTTTGGGCTAAGCCCATTTAACTCACTCAGCAATTGCCTTACTTCTAAGTCCAAGACAATCTCAATGTCTTTATCTACGTGTAGAAAAACCACACCATTTGTACATAAAAAACACAATGCACTAGATACAGTCTGCTGTAAAAGGTGCAACTGATCACTGACCCACATCTATAAGGTTCTAAAAGATGCGGAATTGTGCCAGGCATCGGCAGCTGTTAACAAATTGCATATTTCCCTGGTTTCCATGGAGTAAGAGCCGTTGCTGGGCACGTGATTATGACATCAATGATCATTCAATTGTCGCTACAGACAAAAGTAATGGTCGGAGAGCAACGCGGTTTGCACCATTCGATTTCTCGTCACAAAATACGTCGGATTAGCCTCTTACCAGCAGCACTGGAACAGTTTTTCCACTTTTGCATTTTTGCCTGGTCTTTTTGTTAATTTGAAATCGGATACACTGTACTATGTACCATCGCGACTGGTCATTACTATATTCAAACTTTTGACTATAAGTTATGTGCCCTTCGGTAGCCCAGAAGACGTCAAATCTTTGGGCTAAGCCCATTTAACTCACTCAGCAATTGTCCTACTTCTAAGTCCAAGACAATCTCAATGTCTTTATCTATGTGTAGAAAAACCACACCATTTGTACATAAAAAACACAATGTACTTGATACAGGCTGCTGTAAAAAGTACACTTGAACACTGACCCACATCAATAAGGTGCCAAAAGATGCGGAATTGGGCCAGGCATCGGCAGCTGTTTAAAAAATTGCAAATTTCCTTGGTTTCCATGGAGTAAGAGCCGTTGCTGGGCACGTGACTATGACATCAATGATCATTCAATTGTCGCTACAGCCAAAAGTATTGGTCGGAGAACAACGCGATTTGCACCATTGGATTTCTCGTCACAAAATACGTCGGATTAGCCTCTTACCAGCAGCACTGGAACAGTTTTTCCACTTTTGCATTTTTGCCTGGTCTTTTTGTTAATTGAAATCGGCTACACTGTACTATGTACCATCGCGACTGGTCATTACTATATTCAACTTTTGACTATAAGTTATGTGCCCTTCGGTAGACCTGAAGGCGTCAAATCTTTGGGCTAAGCCCATTTAACTAACTGAGCAATTGTCTTACTTCTAAGTCCAAGACAATCTCAATGTCTTTATCTACGTGTAGAAAAACCACACCATTTGTACATAAAAAGCACAAGGTACTTAATACAGTCTGCTGTAAAAAGTACAACTGATCACTGACCCTCATCTATAGGGTTCTAAAAGATGCGGAATTGGGCCAGGCATCGGCAGCTGTTAAAAAATTGCAAATTTCCCTGGTTTCCATATATTAAGAGCCGTTGCTGGGCACGTGATTATGACATGAATGATTATTCAATTGTGGCTACAGCCAAAAGTATTGGTCGGAGAGCAACGCGGTTTGCACCATTGGATTTCTCGTCACAAAATACGTCGGATTAGCCTCTTACCAGCAGCACTGGAACAGTTTTTCCACTTTTGCATTTTTGCCTGGTCTTTTTGTTAATTGAAGTCGGCTACAATGTACTATGTACCATTGCGACTGGTCATTACTATATTCAACTTTTGACTATAAGTTATGTGCCCTTCGGTAGCCCAGAAGACGTCAAATCTTTGGGCTAAGCCCATTTAACTAACTGAGCAATTGTCTTACTTCTAAGTCCAAGACAATCTCAATGTCTTTATCTACGTGTAGAAAAACCACACCATTTGTACATATAAAACACAATGTACTAGATACAGTCTGCTGTAAAAAGTACAACTGATCACTGACCCACATCTATAAGGTTCTAAAAGATGTGGAATTAGGCCAGGCATCGGCAGCTGTTAAAAAATTGCAAATTTTCCTGGTTTAAATGGAGTAAGAGCCGTTGCTGGGCACGTGACTATGACATCAATGATCATTCAATTGTCGCTACAGCCAAAAGTATTGGTCGGAGAGCAACGGGATTTGCACCATTCGATATCTCGTCATAAAATACGTCGGATTAGCCTCTTACCAGCAGCACTGGAACGGTTTTTCCACTTTTGCATTTTTGCCTGGTCTTTTTGTTAATTGAAATCGGCTACACTGTACTATGTACCATCGCGACTGGTCATTACTATATTCAACTTTTGACTATAAGTTATGTGCCCCTCGGTAGCCCAGAAGACGTCACATCTTTGGGCTAAGCCCATTTCACTCACTCAGCAATTGTCTTACTTCTAAGTCCAAGACAATCTCAATGTCTTTATCTACGTGTAGAAAAACCACACCATTTGTACATAAAAAACACAATGTACTAGATACAGTCTGCTGTAAAAAGTACAACTAATCACTGACCCACATCTATAAGGTTCTAAAAGATGCGGAATTGGGCCAGGCATCGGCAGCTGTTAAAAAATTGCAAATTTCCCTGGTTTCCATGGAGTAAGAGCCGTTGCTGGGCACGTGACTATGACATCAATGATCATTCAGTTGTCGCTACAGCCAAAAGTATTGGTCGGAGAACAACGCGATTTGCACCATTGGATTTCTCGTCACAAAATACGTCGGATTAGCCTCTTACCAGCAGCACTGGAACAGTTTTTCCACTTTTGCATTTTTGCCTGGTCTTTTTGTTAATTGAAATCGGCTACACTGTACTATGTACCATCGCGACTGGTCATTACTATATTCAACTTTTGACTATAAGTTATGTGCCCTTCGGTAGCCCTGAAGGCGTCAAATCTTTGGGCTAAGCCCATTTAACTAACTGAGCAATTGTCTTACTTCTAAGTCCAAGACAATCTCAATGTCTTTATCTACGTGTAGAAAAACCACACCATTTGTACGTATAAAACACAATGTACTAGATACAGTCTGCTGTAAAAAGTACAACTGATCACTGACCCACTTCTATAAGGTTCGAAAAGATGTGGAATTGGGCCAGGCATCGGCAGCTGTTAAAAAATTGCATATTTCCCTGGTTTCCATGGAGTAAGAGCCGTTGCTGGGCACGTGACTATGACATCAATGATCATTCAATTGTCGCTACAGCCAAAAGTAATGGTCGGAGAGCAACGCGGTTTGCACCATTCGATTTCTCGTCACAAAATACGTCGGATTAGCCTCTTACCAGCAGCACTGGAACAGTTTTTCCACTTTTGCATTTTTGCCTGGTCTTTTTGTTAATTTGAAATCGGCTACACTGTACTATGTACCATCGCGACTGGCCATTACTATATTTAACTTTTGACTATAAGTTATGTGCCCTTCGGTAGCCCAGAAGACGTCAAATCTTTGGGCTAAACCTATTTAACTCACCCAGCAATTGTCTTACTTCTAAGTCGAAGACAATCTCAATGTCTTTATCTACGTGTAGAAAAACCACACCATTTGTACATAAAAATCATAAGGTACTTGATACAGTCTGCTGTAAAAAGTACACTTAAACACTGACCCACATAAATAAGGTGCCAAAAGATGCGGAATTGGGCCAGGCATCGGCAGCTGTTTAAAAAATTGCAAATTTCCCTGGTTTCCATGGAGTAAGAGCCGTTGTTAGGCACGTGACTATGACATCAATGATCATTCAATTGTGGCTACAGCCAAAAGTATTGGTCGGACAGCAACCCGATATGCAGCATTGGATTTCTCGTCACAAAATACGTCGGATTAGCCTCTTACCAGCAGCACTGGAACGGTTTTTATACTTTTGCATTTTTGCCTGGTCTTTTTGTTAATTGAAATCGGATACACTGTACTATGTACCATCGCGACTGGTCATTACTATATTCAACTTTTGACTATAAGTTATGTGCCCTTCGGTAGCCCAGAAGACGTCAAATCTTTGGGCTAAGCCCATTTAACTCACTCAGCAATTGCCTTACTTCTAAGTCCAAGACAATCTCAATGTCTTTATCTACGTGTAGAAAAACCACACCATTTGTACATAAAAGACACAATGTACTAGATACAGTCTGCTGTAAAAAGTACAACTGATCACTGACCCACATCTATAAGGTTCTAAAAGATGCGGAATTGGGCCAGGCATCGGCAGCTGTTAAAAAATTGCAAATTTCCCTGGCTTCCATGGAGTAAGAGCCGTTGCTGGGCACGTGACTATGACATCAATGATCATTTAATTGTGGCAACAGCCAAAAGTAATGGTCGGAGAGCAACGCGGTTTGCACCATTCGATTTCTCGTCAGAAAATACGTCGGATTAGCCTCTTACCAGCAGCACTGGAACAGTTTTTCCACTTTTGCATTTTTGCCTGGTCTTTTTGTTAATTTGAAATCGGATACACTGTAATATGTTCCATGGCGACTAGTCATTACTATATTCAAGTTTTGACTATAAGTTATGTGCCCTTCGGTAGCCCAGAAGACGTCAAATCTTTGGGCTAAGCCTATTTAACTCACCCAGCAATTGTCTTACTTCTAAGTCCAAGACAATCTCAATGTCTTTATCTACGTGTAGAAAAACCACACCATTTGTACATAAAAATCACAGGGTAGGCTACTTGATACAGTCTGCTGTAAAAAGTACACTTGAACACTGACCCACATCA
This sequence comes from Liolophura sinensis, assembly GCF_032854445.1. Classification (NCBI taxonomy): domain Eukaryota; kingdom Metazoa; phylum Mollusca; class Polyplacophora; order Chitonida; family Chitonidae; genus Liolophura; species Liolophura sinensis. The sequence continues at coordinate 83,481 of NW_027018066.1, read as the reverse complement.
ATAAGGTGCCAAAAGATGCGGAATTGGGCCGGCATCGGCAGGTGTTTAAAAAATTGCAAATTTCCCTGGTTTCCATGGAGTAAGAGCCGTTGTTGGGCACGTGACTATGACATCAATGATCATTCAATTGTGGCTACAGCCAAAAGATTGGTCGGAGAGCAACGCGATTTGCACCATTGTATTTCTCGTCACAAAATACGTCGGATTAGCCTCTTACCAGCAGCACTAGAACGGTTTTTCCACTTTTGTATTTTTGCCTGGTCTTTTTGTTAATTGAAATCGGCTACACTGTACTATGTACCATCGCGACTGGTCATTACTATATTCAACTTTTGACTATAAGTTATGTGCCCTTCGGTAGCCCAGAAGACGTCAAATCTTTGGGCTAAGCCCATTTAACTCACTCAGCAATTGTCTTACTTCTAAGTCCAAGACAATCTCAATGTCTTTATCTACGTGTAGAAAAACCACACCATTTGTACATAAAAAACACAAGGTACTTGATACAGTCTGCTGTAAAAAGTACACTTGAACACTGACCCACATCTATAAGGTTCTAAAAGATGCGGAATTGGGCCAGGCATCAGCAGCTGTTTAAAAAATTGCAAATTTCCCTGGTTTCCATGGAGTAAGAGCCGTTGTTGGGCACGTGACTATGACATCAATGATCATTCAATTGTCGCTACAGCCAAAAGTATTGGTCGGAGAGCAACGCGATATGCACCATTGGATTTCTAGTCACAAAATACGTCGGATTAGCCTCTTACTAGCAGAACTGGAACGGTTTTTCCACTTTTGCATTTTTACCTGGTCTTTTTGTTAATTGAAATCGGCTACACTGTACTATGTACCATCGCGACTGGTCATTACTATATTCAACTTTTGACTATAAGTTATGTGCCCTTCGGTAGCCCAGAAGACGTCAAATCTTTGGGCTAAGCCCATTTAACTCACTCAGCAATTGCCTTACTTCTAAGTCCAAGACAATCTCAATGTCTTTATCTACGTGTAGAAAAACCACACCATTCCTACATAAAAAACACAATGTACTAGATACAGTCTGCTGTAAAAGGTACAACTGATCACTGACCCACATCTGTAAGGTTCTAAAAGATGCGGAATTGGGCCAGGCATCGGCAGCTGTTTAAAAAATTGCATATTTCCCTGGTTTCCATGGAGTAAGAGCCGTTGCTGGGCACGTGATTATGACATCAATGATCATTCAATCGTGGCTACAGCCAAAAGTAATGGTCGGAGAGCAACGCGGATTGCACCATTCGATATCTCGTCACAAAATACGTCAGATAAGCCTCTTACCAGCAGCACTGGAACAGTTTTTCCACTTTTGCATTTTTGCCTGGTCTTTTTGTTACTTGAAATCGGCTACACTGTACTATGTACCATCGCGACTGGTCATTACTATATTCAACTTTTGACTATAAGTTATGTGCCCTTCGGTAGCCCAGAAGACGTCAAATCTTTTGGCAAAGCCTATTTAACTCACCCAGCAATTTTCTTACTTCTAAGTCCAAGACAATCTCAATGTCTTTATCTACGTGTAGAAAAACCACACCATTTGTACATAAAAATCACAAGGTACTAGATACAGTCTGCTGTAAAAAGTACACTTTAACACTGACCCACATTAATAAGGTGTCAAAAGATGCGGAATTGGGCCGGGCATCGGCAGCTGTTTAAAAAATTGCAAATTTTCCTGGCTTCCATGGAGTAAGAGCCGTTGTTGGGCACGTGACTATGACATCAATGATCATTCAATTGTCGCTACAGCCAAAAGTAATGGTCGGAGAGCAACGCGGTTTGCACCATTCGATATCTCGTCACAAAATACGTCGGATAAGCCTCTTACCAGCAGCACTGGAAAGGTTTTTCCACTTTTGCATTTTTGCCTGGTCTTTTTCTTATTTGAAATCGGCTACACTGTACTATGTACCATCGCGACTGGCCATTACTATATTTAACTTTTGACTATAAGTTATGTGCCCTTCGGTAGCCCAGAAGACGTCAAATCTTTGGGCTAAACCTATTTAACTCACCCAGCAAATGTCTTACTTCTAAGTCCAAGACAATCTCAATGTCTTTATCTACGTGTAGAAAAACCACACCATTTGTACATAAAAATCACAAGGTAGGCTACTTGATACAGTCTGCTGTAAAAAGTACACTTGAACACTGACCCACATCAATAAGGTGCCAAAAGATGCGGAATTGGGCCGGGCATCAGCAGCTGTTTAAAAAATTGCAAATTTCCCTGGTTTCCATGGATTAAGAGCCGCTGCTGGGCACGTGACTATGACATCAATGATCATTCAATTGTCGCTACAGCCAAAAGTAATGGTCGGAGAGCAACGCGGATTGCACCATTCGATATCTCGTCACAAAATACGTCAGATAAGCCTCTTACCAGCAGCACTGGAACAGTTTTTCCACTTTTGCATTTTTGCCTGGTCTTTTTGTTACTTGAAATCGGCTACACTGTACTATGTACCATCGCGACTGGTCATTACTATATTCAACTTTTGACTATAAGTTATGTGCCCTTCGGTAGCCCAGAAGACGTCAAATCTTTGGGCTAAGCCCATTTAACTCACCCAGCAATTGTCTTACTTCTAAATCCAAGACAATCTCAATGTCTTTATCTACGTGTAGAAAAACCACACCATTTGTACATAAAAAACACAAGGTACTTGATACAATCTGCTGTAAAAAGTACACTTGAACACTGACCCACATCTATAAGGTTCTAAAAGATGCGGAATTGGGCCAGGCATCGGCAGCTGTTAAAAAATTGCAAATTTCCCTGGTTTTCATGGAGTAAGAGCCGTTGCTGGGCACGTGACTATGACATCAATGATCATTCAATTGTGGCTACGGTCAAAAGTATTGGTCGGAGAGCAACGCGATTTGCTCCATTCGATATCTCGTCACAAAATACGTCGGATTAGCCTCTTACCAGCAGCACTGGAACGGTTTTTCCACTTTTGCATTTTTGCCTGATCCTTTTGTTAATTGAAATCGGCTACACTGTACTTTGTACCATCGCGACTGGTCATTACTATATTCAACTTTTGAATATAAGTTATGTGCCCTTCGGTAGCCCAGAAGACGTCAAATCTTTGGGCTAAGCCCATTTAACTCACTCAGCAATTGTCTTACTTCTAAGTCCAAGACAATCTCAATGTCTTTATCTACGTGTAGAAAAACCACACCATTCCTACATAAAAAACACAATGTACTAGATACAGTCTGCTGTAAAAAGTACAACTGATCACTGACCCACATCTATAAGGTTCTAAAAGATGCGGAATTGGGCCAGGCATCGGCAGCTGTTAAAAAATTGCATATTTCCCTGGTTTCCATGGAGTAAGAGCCGTTGTTGGGCACGTGATTATGACATCAATGATCATTCAATTGTCGCTACAGCCAAAAGTATTGGTCAGAGAGCAACGGGATTTGCAGCATTCGATTTTTCGTTAAAAAAACCGTCGGATTAGCCTCTTACCAGCAGCACTGGAACGGTTTTTCCACTTTTGCATTTTTGCCTGGTCTTTTTGTTAATTGAATTCGGCTACACCGTACTATGTACCATCGCGACTGGTCATTTCTATATTCAACTTTTGACTATAAGTTATGTGCCCTTCGGTAGCCCAGAAGACGTCAAATCTTTGGGCTAAGCCCATTTAACTCACCCAGCAATTATCTTACTTCTAAGTCCAAGACAATCTCAATGTCTTTATCTACGTGTAGAAAAACCACACCATTCGTACATAAAAAACACAAGGTACTTGATACAGTCTGCTGTAAAAAGTACAACTAATCACTGACCCACATCTATAAGGTTCTAAAAGATGTGGAATTGGGCCAGGCATCGGCAGCTGTTAAAAAATTGCATATTTCCCTGGTTTCCATGGAGTAAGAGCCGTTGCTGGGCAAGTTATTATGACATCAATGATCATTCAATTGTGGCTACAGCCAAAAGTATTGGTCGGAGAGCAACACGGTTTGCACCATTGGATTTCTTGTCACAAAATACGTCGGATTAGCCTCTTACCAGCAGCACTGGAACAGTTTTTCCACTTTTGCATTTTTGCCTGGTCTTTTTGTTAATTTGAAATCGGCTACACTGTACTATGTACCATCGCGACTGGTCATTACTATATTTAACTTTTGACTATAAGTTATGTGCCCTTCGGTAGCCCAGAAGACGTCAAATCTTTGGGCTAAACCTATTTAACTCACCCAGCAATTGTCTTACTTCTAAGTCCAAGACAATCTCAATGTCTTTATCTACGTGTAGAAAAACCACACCATTTGTACATAAAAAACACAAGGTACTTGATACAGTCTGCTGTAAAAAGTACACTTAAACACTGACCCACATAAATAAGGTGCCAAAAGATGCGGAATTGGGCCAGGCATCGGCAGCTGTTTAAAAAATTGCAAATTTCCCTGGTTTCCATGGAGTAAGAGCCGTTGTTAGGCACGTGACTATGACATCAATGATCATTCAATTGTGGCTACAGCCAAAAGTATTGGTCGGACAGCTACGCGATATGCACCATTGGATTTCTCGTCACAAAATACGTCGGATTAGCCTCTTACCAGCAGCACTGGAACAGTTTTTCCACTTTTGCATTTTTGCCTGGTCTTTTTGTTAATTGAAATCGGATACACTGTACTATTTTCCATCGCGACTGGTCATTACTATATTCAACTTTTGACTATAAGTTATGTGCCCTTCGGTAGCCCAGAAGACGTCAAATCTTTGGGCTAAGCCCATTTAACTCACTCAGCAATTGTCTTACTTCTAAGTCCAAGACAATCTCAATGTCTTTATCTACGTGTAGAAAAACCACACCATTTGTACATAAAAAGCACAAGGTACTTAATACAGTCTGCTGTAAAAAGTACAACTGAACACTGACCCACATCTATAAGGTTCTAAAAGATGCGGAATTGGGCCAGGCATCGGCAGCTGTTTAAAAAATTGCAAATTTCCCTGGTTTCCATGGAGTAAGAGCCGTTGTTGGGCACGTGACTATGACATCAATGATCATTCAATTGTCGCTACAGCCAAAAGTATTGGTCGGAGAGCAACGCGATTAGCACCATTAGATTTCTCGTCACAAAATACGTCGGATTATCCTCTTACTAGCAGAACTGGAACGGTTTTTCCACTTTTGCATTTTTGCCTGGTCTTTTTGTTAATTGAAATCGGCTACACTGTACTATGTACCATCGCGACTGGTCATTACTATATTCAACTTTTGACTATAAGTTATGTGCTCTTCGATAGCCCAGAAGACGTCAAATCTTTGGGCTAAGCCCATTTAACTCACTCAGCAATTGCCTTACTTCTAAGTCCAAGACAATCTCAATGTCTTTATCTACGTGTAGAAAAACCACACCATTCCTAAATAAAAAAACACAATGTACTAGATACAGTCTGCTGTAAAAGGTACAACTGATCACTGACCCACATCTATAAGGTTCTAAAAGATGCGGAATGGGGCCAGGCATCGGCAGCTGTTAAAAAATTGCATATTTCCCTGGTTTCCATGGAGTAAGAGCCGTTGCTGGGCACGTGATTATGACATCAATGATCATTCAATTGTGGCTACAGCCAAAAGTAATGGTCGAAGAGCAACGCGGTTTGCACCATTTGATTTCTCGTCACAAAATACATCGGATAAGCCTCTTACCAGCAGCACTGGAACAGTTTTTCCACTTTTGCATTTTTGCCTGGTCTTTTTGTTAATTTGAAATCGGATACACTGTACTATGTTCCATCGCGACTAGTCATTACTATATTCAACTTTTAACTATAAGTTATGTGCCCTTCGGTAGCCCAGAAGACGTCAAATCTTTGGGCTAAGCCTATTTAACTCACCCAGTAATTGTCTTACTTCTAAGTCCAAGACAATCTCAATGTCTTTATCTACGTGTAGAAAAACCACACCATTTGTACATAAAAAACACAAGGTACTAGATACAGTCTGCTGTAAAAAGTACACTTAAACACTGACCCACATCAATAAAGTGCCAAAAGATGTGGAATTGTGCCAGGCATCAGCAGCTGTTTAAAAATTGCAAATTTCACTGGTTTCCATGGAGTAAGAGCTGTTGTTGGGCACGTGACTATGACATCAATGATCATTCAATTGTCGCTACAGCCAAAAGTATTGGTCGGAGAGCAACGCGGTTTGCACCATTCGATTTCTCGTCACAAAATACGTCGGATTAGCCTCTTACCAGCAGCACTGGAACGGTTTTTCCACTTTTGAATTTTTGCCTGGTCTTTTTATTTATTGAAATCGGCTACACTGTACTATGTACCATCGAGACTGGTCATTACTATATTCAACTTTTGACTATAAGTTATGTGCCCTTCGGTAGCCCAGAAGACGTCAAATCTTTGGGCTCAGCCCATTTAACTCACCCAGCAATTGTCTTACTTCTAAGTCCAAGACAATCTCAATGTCTTTATCTAGGTGTAGAAAAACCACACCATTTGTACATAAAAAGCACAAGGTACTAAATACAGTCTGCTGTAAAAAGTACAACTGATCACTGACCCACATCAATAAGATCCTACAAGATGCGGAATTGGGCCAGGCATCGGCAGCTGTTTCAAAAATTGCAAATTTCCCTGGTTTCCATGGAGTAAGAGATGTTGTTGGGCACGTGACTATGACATCAATGATCATTCAATTGTCGCTACAGCCAAAAGTAATGGTCGGAGAGCAATGCGGTTTGCACCATTCGATTTCTCGTCACAAAATACGTCGGATTAGCCTCTTACCAGCAGCACTGGAACAGTTTTTCCACTTTTGCATTTTTGCCTGGTCTTTTTGTTAATTGAAATCGGCCAAACTGTACTATGTACCATCGCGACTGGTCATTACTATATTCAACTTTTGACTATAAGTTATGTGCCCTTCGGTAGCCCAGAAGACGTCAAATCTTTGGGCTAAGCCCATTTAACTCACCCAGCAATTGTCTTACTTCTAAGTCCAAGACAATCTCAATGTCTTTATCTACGTGTAGAAAAACCACACCATTTGTACATAAAAAACACAAGGTACTAGATACAGTCTGCTGTAAAAAGTACACTGAAACACTGACCCACATCAATAAGGTGCCAAAAGATGCGGAATTGGGCCAGGCATCGGCAGCTGTTTAAAAAATTGCAAATTTCCCTGGTTTCCATGGAGTAAGAGCCGTTGTTGGGCACGTGACTATGACATCAATGATCATTCAATTGTCGCTACAGCCAAAATTAATGGTCGGAGAGCAACTCGGTTTGCACCATTCGATTTCTCGTCACAAAATACGTCGGATTAGCCTCTTACCAGCAGCACTGGAACGGTTTTTCCACTTTTGAATTGATGCCTGGTCTTTTTGTTAATTGAAATCGGCTACACTGTACTATGTACCATCGCGACTGGTCATTACTATATTCAACTTTTCACTATAAGTTATGTGCCCTTCGGTAGCCCAGAAGACGTCAAATCTTTGGGCTAAGCAAATTTTACTCACTCAGCAATTGTCTTACTTCTAAGTCCAAGACAATCTCAATGTCTTTATCTGCGTGTAGAAAAACCACACCATTTGTACAAAAAAAACACAATGTACTAGATACAGTCTGCTGTAAAAAGTACAAGTGATCACTGACCCTCATCTATAAGTTCCTAAAAGATGCGGAATTGAGCCAGGCATCGGCAGCTGTTAAAAAATTGCATATTTCCCTGGTTTCCATGGAGTAAGAGCCGTTGTTGGGTACGTGACTATGACATCAATGATCATTCAATTGTCGCTACAGCCAAAAGTAATGGTCGGAGACCAACGCGGTTTGCACCATTCGATTTCTCGTCACAAAATACGTCGGATTAGCCTCTTATCAGCAGCACTGGAACAGTTTTTCCACTTTTGCATTTTTGCCTGGTCTTTTTGTTAATTTGAAATCGGATACACTGTACTATGTACCATTGCGACTGGTCATTACTATATTCAACTTTTGAATATAAGTTATGTGCCCTTCGGTAGCCCAGAAGACGTCAAATCTTTGGGCTAAGCCCATTTAACTCACCCAGCAATTGTCTTACTTCTAAGTCCAAGACAACCTCAATGTCTTTATCTACGTGTAGAAAAACCACACCATTTGTACATAAAAAACACAAGGTACTTGATACAGTCTGCTGTAAAAAGTACAACTGATCACTGACCCACATCTATAAGGTTCTAAGAGATGCGGAATTGGGCCAGGCATCGGCAGCTGTTTAAAAAATTGCATATTTCCCTGGTTTCCATGGAGTAAGAGCCGTTGCTGGGCACGTGATTATGACATCAATGATCATTCAATTGTGGCTACAGCCAAAAGTATTGGTCGGAGAGCAACGCGGTTTGCAACATTCGAATTCTCGTCACAAAATACGTCGGATTAGCCTCTTATCAGCAGCACTGGAACAGTTTTTCCACTTTTGCATTTTTGCCTGGTCTTTTTGTTAATTGAAATCGGATACACTGTACTATGTACCATCGCGACTGGCCATTACTATATTCAACTTTTGACTATAACTTATGTGCCCTTCGGTAGCCCAGAAGACGTCAAATCTTTGGGCTCAGCCCATTTAACTCACCCAGCAATTGTCTTACTTCTAAGTCCAAGACAATCTCAATGTCTTTATCTACGTGTAGAAAAACCACACCATTTGTACATAAAAAACACAAGGTACTAGATACAGTCTGCTGTAAAAAGTACACTTAAACACTGACCCACATAAATAAGGTGCCAAAAGATGCGGAATTGGGCCAGGCATCGGCAGCTGTTTAAAAAATTGCAAATTTCCCTGGTTTCCATGGAGTAAGAGCCGTTGTTGGACACGTGACTAAGACATCAATGATCATTCAATTGTCGCTACAGCCAAAAGTATTGGTCGGAGAGCAACTCGGTTTGCACCATTCGATTTGTCGTTACAAAATACGTCGGATTAGCCTCTTACCAGCAGCACTGGAACAGTTTTTCCACTTTTGCATTTTTGTCTGGTATTTTTGTTAATTGAAATCGGCTACAATGTACTATGTACCATCGCGACTGGTCATTACTATATTCAACTTTTGACTATAAGTTATGTGCTCTTCGGTAGCACAGAAGACGTCAAATCTTTGGGCTAAGCCCATTTAACTCACCCAGCAATTGTCTTACTTCTAAGTCCAAGACAATCTCAATGTCTTTATCTACGTGTAGAAAAACCACACCATTTGTACATAAAAATCACAAGGTACTTGATACAGTCTGCTGTAAAAAGTACACTTAAACACTGACCCACATAAATAAGGTGCCAAAAGATGCGGAATTGGGCCAGGCATCGGCAGCTGTTTAAATAATTGCAAATTTCCCTGGTTTCCATGGAGTAAGAGCCGTTGTTGGGCACGTGACTATGACATCAATGATCATTCAATTGTCGCTACAGCCAAAAGTAATGGTCGGAGAGCAACGCGGTTTGCAACATTCGATTTCTCGTCACAAAATACGTCGGATTAGCCTCTTACCAGCAGCACTGGAACAGTTTTTCCACTTTTGAATTTTTGCCTGGTCTTTTTGTTAATTGAAATCGGCCAAACTGTACTATGTACCATCGCGACTGGTCATTACTATATTCAACTTTTGACTATAAGCTATGTGCCCTTCGGTAGCCCAGAAGACGTCAAGTCTTTGGGCTAAGCCCATTTAACTCATCCAGCAATTGTCTTACTTCTAAGTCCAAGACAATCTCAATGTCTTTATCTACGTGTAGAAAAACCACACCATTTGTACATAAAAGAAAAAAGGTACTAGATACAGTCTGCTGTAAAAAGTACACTTAAACACTGACCCACATAAATAAGGTGCCAAAAGATGCGGAATTGGGCCAGGCATCGGCAGCTGTTTAAAAAATTGCATATTTCCCTGGTTTCCATGGAGTAAGAGCCGTTGTTGGGTACGTGACTATAACATCAATGATCATTCAATTGTCGCTACAGCCAAAAGTAATGGTCGGAGACCAACGCGGTTTGCACCATTCGATTTCTCGTCACATAATACGTCGGATTAGCCTGATATCAGCAGCACTGGAACAGTTTTTCCACTTTTGCATTTTTGCCTGGTCTTTTTGTTAATTTGAAATCGGATACACTGTACTATGTACCATCGCGACTGGTCATTACTATATTCAACTTTTGACTATAAGTTATGTGCCCTTCGGTAGCCCAGAAGACGTCAAATCTTTGGGCTAAGCCCATTTAACTCACTCAGCAATTGTCTTAATTCTAAGTCCAAGACAACCTCAATGTCTTTATCTACGTGTAGAAAAACCACACCATTTGTACATAAAAAACACAAGGTACTTGATACAGTCTGCTGTAAAAAGTACAACTGATCACTGACCCACATCTATAAGGTTCTAAGAGATGCGGAATTGGGCCAGGTATCGGCAGCTGTTTAAAAAATTGCATATTTCCCTGGTTTCCATGGAGTAAGAGCCGTTGCTGGGCACGTGACTATGACATCAATGATCATTCAATTGTGGCTACAGCCAAAAGTATTGGTCGGAGAGCAACGCGGTTTGCAACATTCGATTTCTCGTCACAAAATACGTCGGATTAGCCTCTTACCAGCATCACTGGAACAGTTTTTCCACTTTTGCATTGTTGCCTGGTCTTTTTGTTAATTGAAATCGGCTACACTGTACTATGTACCATCGCGACTGGTCATTACTATATTCAACTTTTGACTATAAGTTATGTGCTCTTCGGTAGCCCAGAAGACGTCAAATCTTTGGACTAAGCCCATTTAACTCACCCAGCAATTGTCTTACTTCTAAGTCCAAGACAATCTCAATGTCTTTATCTACGTGTAGAAAAACCACACCATTTGTACATTAAAAACACAAGGTACTTGATACAGTCTGCTGTAAAAAGTACTCTTAAACCATGACCCTCATAAATAAGGTGCCAAAAGATGCGGAATTGGGCAAGGCATCGGCAGCTGTTTAAAAAGTTGCAAATTTCCCAAGTTTCCATGGAGTAAGAGCCGTTGTTGGGCACGTGACTATGACATCAATGATCATTCAATTGTCGCTACAGCCAAAAGTAATGGTCGGAGAGGAACTCGGTTTGCACCATTCGATTTCTCGTCACAAAATACGTCGGATTAGCCTCTTACCAGCAGCACTGGAACGGTATTTCCACTTTTGCATTTTTGCCTGGTCTTTTTGTTAATTTGAAATCGGCTACACTGTACTATGTACCATCGCGACTGGTCATTACTATATTCAACTTTTGACTATATGCTATGTGCCCTTCGGTAGCCCAGAAGACGTCAAATCTTTGGGCTAAGCCCATTTAACTCACCCAGCAATTCTCTTACTTCTAAGTCCAAGACAATCTCAATGTCTTTATCTACGTGTAGAAAAACCACACCATTTGTACATAAAAAACACAATGTACTAGATACAGTCTGCTGTAAAAAGTACAACTGATCACTGACCCACATCAATAAGGTTCTAAAAGATGCGGAATTGGGCAAGGCATCGGCAGCTGTTTAAAAAATTGCATATTTCCCTGGTTTCCATGGAGTAAGAGCCGTTGCTGGGCACGTGATTATGACACCAATGATCATTCGATTGTCGCTACAGCCAAAAGTATTGGTCGGAGAGCAACGCGGTTTGCACAATTCGATTTCTCTTCACAAAATACGTCGGATTAGCCTCTTACCAGCAGCACTGGAACAGTTTTTCCACTTTTGCATTTTTGCCTGGTCTTTTTGGTAATTGAAATCACCTACACTGTACTATGTACCATCGCGACTGGTCATTACTATATTCAACTTTTGACTATAACTTATGTGCCCTTCGGTAGCTCAGAAGACGTCAAATCTTTGGGCTAAGCCTATTTAACTCACCCAGCAATTGTCTTACTTCTAAGTCCAAGACAATCTCAATGTCTTTATCTACGTGTAGAAAAACCACACCATTTGTACATAAAAAACACAAGGTACTAGATACAGTCTGCTGTAAAAAGTACACTTAAACACTGACACACATAAATAAGGTGCCAAAAGATGCGGAATTGGGCCAGGCATCGGCAGCTGTTTAAAAAATTGCATATTTCCCTGGTTTCCATGGAGTAAGTGCCGTTACTGGGCACGTGACTATGACAACAATGATCATTCAATTGTGGCTACAGCCAAAAGTATTGGTCGGAGAGCAACGCGGTTTGCACCATTCGATTTCTCGTCACAAAATACGTCGGATTAGCCTCTTACCAGCAGCACTGGAACAGTTTTTCAACTTTTGCATTTTTGTCTGGTCTTTTTGTTAATTTGAAATCGGCTACACTGTACTATGTACCATCGCGACTGGTCATTACTATATTCAACTTTTGACTATAAGTTATGTGCCCTTCGGTAGCCCAGAAGACGTCAAATCTTTGGGCTAAGCCCATTTAAATCACCCAGCAATTGTCTTACTTCTAAGTCCAAGACAATCTCAATGTCTTTATCTACGTGTAGAAAAACCACACCATTTGTCCATAAAAAATACAAGGTACTTGATACAGTCTGCTGTAAAAAGTACACTTGAACACTGACCCACATAGACAAGGTGCCAAAAGATGCGGAATTGGGCCAGGCATCGGCAGCTGTTTAAAAAATTGCAAATTTTCCTGGTTTCCATGGAGTAAGAGCCGTTGTTGGGTACGTGACTATAACATCAATGATCATTCAATTGTCGCTACAGCCAAAAGTAATGGTCGGAGACAAACGCGGTTTGCACAATTCGATTTCTCGTCACAAAATACGTCGGATTAGCCTCTTATCAGCAGCACTGGAACAGTTTTTCCACTTTTGCATTGTTGCCTGGCCTTTTTGTTAATTGAAATCGGCTACACTGTACTATGTACCATCGCGACTGGTCATTACTATATTCAACTTTTGACTATAAGTTATGTGCCTTTCGGTAGCCCAGAAGACGTCAAATCTTTGGGCTAAGCCAATTTAACTCACTCAGCAATTGTCTTACTTCTAAGTCCAAGACAATCTCAATGTCTTTATCTATGTGTAGAAAAACCACACCATTTGTACAAAAACAACACAATGTACTAGATACAGTCTGCTGTAAAAAGTTCAACTGATCACTGACCCACATCTATAAGGTTCTAAAAGATGCGGAATTGGGCCAGGCATCGGCAGCTGTTTAAAAAATTGCAAATTTCCCTGGTTTCCATGGAGTAAGAGCCGTTGTTGGGCACGTGACTATGACATCAATGATCATTCAATTGTCGTTACAGCCAAAAGTAATGGTCGGAGAGCAATGCGGTTTGCACCATTCGATTTCTCGTCATAAAATACGTCGGATTAGCCTCTTACCAGCAGCACTGGAACGGTTTTTCCAATTTTGCATTTTTGCCTGGTCTTTTTGTTAGTTATATTCGGCTACACTGTACTATGTACCATCGCGACTGGTCATTACTATATTCAACTTTTGACTATATGCTATGTGCCCTTCGGTAGCCCAGAAGACGTCAAATCTTTGGGCTAAGCAAATTTAACTCACTCAGCAATTGTCTTACTTCTAAGTCCAAGACAACCTCAATGTCTTTATCTACATGTAGAAAAACCACACCATTTGTACATAAAAAACACAAGGTACTAGATACAGTCTGCTGTAAAAAGTACAACTGATCACTGACCCACATCAATAAGGTTCTAAAAGATGCGGAATTGGGCAAGGCATCGGCAGCTGTTTAAAAAATTGCATATTTCCCTGGTTTCCATGGAGTAAGAGGCGTTGCTGGGCACGTGATTATGACACCATTGGTTATTCGATTGTCGCTACAGCCAAAAGTATTGGTCGGAGAGCAACGCGGTTTGCACCATTCGATTTCTCGTCACAAAATACGTCGGATTAGCTTCTTACCAGCAGCACTGGAACAGTTTTTCCACTTTTGCATTTTTGCCTGGTCTTTTTGGTAATTGAAATCGGCTACACTGTACTATGTACCATCGCCACTGGTCATTACTATATTCAACTTTTGACTATAAGTTATGTGCCCTTCGGTAGCCCAGAAGACGTCAAATCTTTGGGCTAAGCCCATTTGACTCACCCAGCAATTGTCTTACTTCTAAGTTCAAGACAACCTCAATGTCTTTATCTACGTGTAGAAAAACCACACCATTTGTACATAAAAGAAAAAAGGTACTAGATACAGTCTGCTGTAAAAAGTACACTGAAACACTGACCCACATCAATAAGGTTCTAAAAGAAGCGGAATTGGGCTAGGCATCGGCAGCTGTTTAAAAAATTGCATATTTCCCTGGTTTCCATGGAGTAAGAGCCGTTGCTGGGCACGTGATTATGACACCAATGATCATTCGATTGTCGCTACAGCCAAAAGTATTGGTCGGAGAGCAACGCGGTTTGCACCATTCGATTTCTCGTCACAAAATACGTCGGATTAGCCTCTTACCAGCGGCACTGGAACGGTTTTTCCACTTTTGCATTTTTGCCTGGTCTTTTTGTTAATTTGAAATCGGCTACACTGTAATATGTACCATCGCGACTGGTCATTACTATATTCAACTTTTGACTATAAGTTATGTGCCCTTCGGTAGCCCTGAAGACGTCAAATCTTTGGGCTAAACCCATTGAACTCACCCAGCAATTGTCTTACTTCTAAGTCCATAACAATCTCAATGTCTTTATCTACGTGTAGAAAAACCACACCATTTGTACATAAAAAACACAAGGTACTTGATACAGTCTGCTGTAAAAAGTACACTTAAACACTGACACACATAAATAAGGTGCCAAAAGATGCGGAATTGGGCCAGGCATCGGCAGCTGTTTAAAAAATTGCAAATTTCCCTGGTTTCCATGGAGTAAGAGCCGTTGCTGGGCACGTGACTATGACACCAATGATCATTCGATTGTCGCTACAGCCAATAGTATTGGTGGGAGAGCAACGCGGTTTGCACCATTCGATTTCTCGTTACGAAATACGTCGGATTAGCCTCTTACCAGCAGCACTGGAACGGTTTTTCCAATTTTGCATTTTTGCCTGGTCTTTTTGTTAATTTGAAATCGGCTACACTGTACTATGTACCATCGCGACTGGTCATTACTATATTCAACTTTTGACTATATGCTATGTGCCCTTCGGTAGCCCAGAAGACGTCAAATCTTTGGGCTAAGCCCATTTAACTCACCCAGCAATTGTCTTACTTCTAAGTCCAAGACAATCTCAATGTCTTTATCTACGTGTAGAAAAACCACACCATTTGTACATAAAAAACACAAGGTACTAGATACAGTCTGCTGTAAAAAGTACAACTGATCACTGACCCACATCAATAAGGTTCTAAAAGATGCGGAATTGGGCAAGGCATCGGCAGCTGTTTAAAAAATTGCATATTTCCCTGGTTTCCATGGAGTAAGAGCCGTTGTTGGGCACGTGATTATGACACCAATGATCATTCGATTGTCGCTACAGCCAAAAGTATTGGTCGGAGAGCAACGCGGTATGCACAATTCGATTTCTCGTCACAAAATACGTCGGATTAGGCTCTTACCAGCAGCACTGGAACAGTTTTTCCACTTTTGCATTTTTGCCTGGTCTTTTTGGTAATTGAAATCAGCTACACTGTACTATGTACCATCGCGACTGGTCATTATTATATTCAACTTTTGACTATAAGTTATGTGCCCTTCGGTAGCCCAGAAGACGTCAAATCTTTGGGCTAAGCCCATTTAACTCATCCAGCAATTGTCTTACTTCTAAGTCCAAGACAACCTCAATGTCTTTATCTACGTGTAGAAAAACCACACCATTTGTACATAAAAAACACAAGGTACTAGATACAGTCTGCTGTAAAAAGTACACTTAAACACTGACACACATAAATAAGGTGCCAAAAGATGCGGAATTGGGCCAGGCATCGGCAGCTGTTTAAAAAATTGCAAATTTCCCTGGTTTCCATGGAGTAAGAGCCGTTGTTGGGCACGTGACTATGACATCAATGATCATTCAATTGTCGCTACAGCCAAAAGTATTGGTCGGAGAGCAACGCGGTTTGCACCATTCGATTTCTCGTCACAAAATACGCCGGATAAGTCTCTTACCAGCAGCACTGGAACAGTTTTTCCACTTTTGCATTTTTGCCTGGTCTTTTTGTTAATTTGAAATCGGCTACACTGTACTATGTACCATCGCGACTGGTCATTACTATATTCAACTTTTGACTATATGTTATGTACCCTTCGGTAGCCCAGAAGACGTCAAATCTTTGGGCTAAGCCCATTTAACTCACCCAGCAAATGTCTTACTTCCAAGTCCATAACAATCTCAATGTCTTTATCTACGTGTAGAAAAACGACACCATTTGTACATAAAAAACACAATGTACTTGATACAGTCTGCTGTAAAAAAAAAGTACACTTAAACACTGACACACATAAATAAGGTGCCAAAAGATGCGGAATTGGGCCAGGCATCGGCAGCTGTTTAAAAAATTGCAAATTTCCCTGGTTTCCATGGAGTAAGAGCCGTTGCTGGGCACGTGACTATGACACCAATGATCATTCAATTGTCGCTACAGCCAAAAGTATTGGTCGGAGAGCAACGCGGTTTGCAGAATTCGATTTCTCGTTACGAAATACGTCGGATTAGCCTCTTACCAGCAGCACTGGAACGGTTTTTCCAATTTTGCATTTTTGCCTGGTCTTTTTGTTAATTTGAAATCGGCTACACTGTACTATGTACCATCGCGACTGGTCATTACTATATTCAACTTTTGACTATATGCTATGTGCCCTTCGGTAGCCCAGAAGACGTCAAATCTTTGGGCTAAGCCCATTTAACTCACCCTGCAATTGTCTTACTTCTAAGTCCAAGACAACCTCAATGTCTTTATCTACGTGTAGAAAAACCACACCATTTGTACATAAAAAACACAAGGTACTAGATACAGTCTGCTGTAAAAAGTACAACTGATCACTGACCCACATCAATAAGGTTCTAAAAGATGCGGAATTGGGCAAGGCATCGGCAGCTGTTTAAAAAATTGCATATTTCCCTGGTTTCCATGGAGTAAGAGCCGTTGCTGGGCACGTGATTATGACACCAATGATGATTCAATTGTTGCTACAGCCAAAAGTATTGGTCGGAGAGCAACGCGGTTTGCACAATTCGATTTCTCGTCACAAAATACGTCGGATTAGCCTCTTACCAGCAGCACTGGAACAGTTTTTCCACTTTTGCATTTTTGCCTGGTCTTTTTGGTAATTGAAATCAGCTACACTGTACTATGTACCATCGCGACTGGTCATTACTATATTCAACTTTTGACTATAAGTTATGTGCCCTTCGGTAGCCCAGAAGACGTCAAATCTTTGGGCTAAGCCCATTTAACTCATCCAGCAATTGTCTTACTTCTAAGTCCAAGACAACCTCAATGTCTTTATCTACGTGTAGAAAAACCACACCATTTGTACATAAAAAACACAAGGTACTAGATACAGTCTGCTGTAAAAAGTACACTTAAACACTGACACACATAAATAAGGTGCCAAAAGATGCGGAATTGGGCCAGGCATCGGCAGCTGTTTAAAAAATTGCAAATTTCCCTGGTTTCCATGGAGTAAGAGCCGTTGTTGGGCACGTGACTATGACATCAATGATCATTCAATTGTCGCTACAGCCAAAAGTATTGGTCGGAGAGCAACGCGGTTTGCACCATTCGATTTCTCGTCACAAAATACGCCGGATAAGCCTCTTACCAGCAGCACTGGAACAGTTTTTCCACTTTTGCATTTTTGCCTGGTCTTTTTGTTAATTTGAAATCGGCTACACTGTACTATGTACCATCGCGACTGGTCATTACTATATGTGCCCTTCGGTAGCCCAGAAGACGTCAAATCTTTGGGCTAAGCCCATTTAACTCACCCAGCAATTGTCTTACTTCTAAGTCCAAGACAATCTCAATGTCTTTATCTACGTGTAGAAAAACCACACCATTTGTACATAAAAAACACAAGGTACTAGATACAGTCTGCTGTAAAAAGTACACTTAAACACTGACACACATTAATAAGGTTCTAAAAGATGCGGAATTCGACCAGGCATCGGCAGCTGATTAAAAAATTGCAAATTTCCCTGGTTTCCATGGAGTAAGAGCCGTTGCTGGGCACGTGACTATGACACCAATGATCATTCAATTGTCGCTACAGCCAAAAGTATTGGTCGGAGAGCAACGCGGTTTGCACCATTCGATTTCTCGTCACAAAATACGTCGGATTAGCGTCTTACCAGCAGCACTGGAACAGTTTTTCCACTTTTACATTTTTGCCTGGTCTTTTTGTTAATTTGAAATCAGCTACACTGTACTATGTACCATCGCGACTGGTCATTACTATATTCAACTTTTGACTATATGTTATGTGCCCTTCGGTAGCCCAGAAGACGTCAAATCTTTGGGCTAAGCCCATTTAACTCACCCAGCAATTGTCTTACTTCTAAGTCCAAGACAATCTCAATGTCTTTATCTACTTGTAGAAAAACCACACCATTTGTACATGAAAAACACAATGTACTTGATACAATCTGCTGTAAAAAAAAAAGTACACTTAAACACTGACACACATAAATAAGGTGCCAAAAGATGCGGAATTGGGCCAGGCATCGGCAGCTGTTTAAAAAATTGCAAATTTCCCTGGTTTCCATGGAGTAAGAGCCGTTGCTGGGCACGTGACTATGACATCAATGATCATTCAATTGTCGCTACAGTCAAAAGTATTGGTCGGAGAGCAACGCGGTTTGCACCATTCGATTTCTCGTCACAAAATACGTCGGATTAGCCTCTTACCAGCAGCACTGGAACAGTTTTTCCACTTTTACATTTTTGCCTGGTCTTTTTGTTAATTTGAAATCAGCTACACTGTACCATGTACCATCGCGACTGGTCATTACTATATTCAACTTTTGACTATATGTTATGTGCCCTTCGGTAGCGCAGAAGACGTCAAATCTCTGGGCTAAGCCCATTTAACTCACCCAGCAATTGTCTTACTTCTAAGTCCAAGACAACCTCAATGTCTTTATCTACTTGTAGAAAAACTACACCATTTGTACATAAAAAACACAAGGTACTAGATACAGTCTGCTGTAAAAAGTACAACTGATCACTGACCCACATCAATAAGGTTCTAAAAGATGCGGAATTGGGCAAGGCATCGGCAGCTGTTTAAAAAATTGCATATTTCCCTGGTTTCCATGGAGTAAGAGGCGTTGCTGGGCACGTGATTATGACACCAATGATCATTCGATTGTCGCTACAGCCAAAAGTGTTGGTCGGAGAGCAACGCGGTTTGCACCATTCGATTTCTCGTCACAAAATACGTCGGATTAGCCTCTTACCAGCAGCAGTGGAACGGTTTTTCCACTGTTGCATTTTTGCCTGGTCTTTTTGGTTATTGAAATCGGCTACACTGTAATATGTACCATCGCGACTGGTCATTACTATATTCAACTTTTGACTATAAGTTATGTGCCCTTCGGTAGCCCTGAAGACGTCAAATCTTTGGGCTAAGCCCATTTAACTCACCCAGCAATTGTCTTACTTCTAAGTCCATAACAATCTCAATGTCTTCATCTACGTGTAGAAAAACCACACCATTTGTACATAAAAAACACAAGGTACTTGATACAGTCTGCTGTAAAAAGTACACTTAAACACTGACACACATAAAAAAGGTGCCAAAAGATGCGGAATTGGGCCAGGCATCGGCAGCTTTTTAAAAAATTGCAAATTTCCCTTGTTTCCATGGAGTAAGAGCCGTTGCTGGGCACGTGACTATGACACCAATGATCATTCAATTGTCGCTACAGCCAAAAGTATTGGTCGGAGAGCAACGCGGTTTGCACCATTCGATTTCTCGTTACAAAATACGTCGGATTAGCCTCTTAACAGCGGCACTGGAACGGTTTTTCCACTTTTGCATTTTTGCCTGGTCTTTTTGGTAATTGAAATCGGCTACACTGTACTATGTACCATCCCGACTGGTCATTACTATATTCAACTTTTGACTATAAGTTATGTGCCTTTCGGTAGCCCAGAAGACGTTAAATCTTTGGGCTAAGCCCATTTAACTCACCCAGCAATTGTCTTAATTCTAAGTCCAAGACAATCTCAATGTCTTTATCTACGTGTAGAAAAACCACACCATTTGTACATAAAAAACACAAGGTACTAGATACAGTCTGCTGTAAAAAGTACAACTGATCACTGACCCACATCAATAAGGTTCTAAAAGATGCGGAATTGGGCCAGGCATCGGCAGCTGTTTAAAAAATTGCATATTTCCCTGGTTTCCATGGAGTAAGAGCCGTTGCTGGGAACGTGATTATGACACCAATGATCATTCGATTGTCGCTACAGCCAAAAGTATTGGTCGGAAAGCAACGCGGTTTGCACCATTCGATTTCTCGTCACAAAATACGTCGGATTAGCCTCTTACCAGCAGCACTGGAACAGTTTTTCCACTTTTGCATTTTTGCCTGGTCTTTTTGTTAATTGAAATCGGCTACACTGTACTATGTACCATCCCGACTGGTCATTACTATATTCAACTTTTGACTATAAGTTATGTGCCCTTCGGTAGCCCTGAAGACGTCAAATCTTTGGGCTAAGCCCATTTAACTCACCCAGCAATTGTCTTACTTCTAAGTCCAAGACAATCTCAATGTCTTTATCTACGTGTAGAAAAACCACACCATTTGTACATAAAAAACACAAGGTACTTGATACAGTCTGCTGTAAAAAGTACACTTAAACACTGACACACATAAATAAGGTGCCAAAAGATGCGGAATTGGGCAAGGCATCGGCAGCTGTTTGAAAAATTCCAAATTTCCCTGGTTTCCATGGAGTAAGAGCCGTTGCTGGGCACGTGATTATGACACCAATGATCATTCGATTGTCGCTACAGCCAAAAGTATTGGTCGGAGAGCAACGCGGTTTGCACCATTCGATTTCTCGTCACAAAATACGTCGGATAAGCCTCTTACCAGCAGCACTGGAACAGTTTTTCCACTTTTGCATTTTTGCCTGGTCTTTTTGTTAATTTGAAATCTTCTACACTGTACTATGTACCATCGCGACTGGTCATTACTATATTCAACTTTTGACTATATGTTATGTGCCCTTCGGTAGCCCAGAAGACGTCAAATCTTTGGGCTAAGCCCATTTAACTCATCCAGCAATTGTCTTACTTCTAAGTCCAAGACAATCTCAATGTCTTTATCTACGTGTAGAAAAACCACACCATTTGTACATAAAAGAAAAAAGGTACTAGATACAGTCTGCTGTAAAAAGAACACTTAAACACTGACCCACATAAATAAGGTGCCAAAAGATGCGGAATTGGGCAAGGCATCGGCAGCTGTTTAAAAAATTGCATATTTCCCTGGTTTCCATGGAGTAAGAGCCGTTGTTGGGTACGTGACTATAACATCAATGATCATTCAATTGTCGCTACAGCCAATAGTAATGGTCGGAGAGCAACGCGGTTTGCACCATTCGATTTCTCGTCACAAAATACGTCGGATTAGCCTCTTATCAGCAGCACTGGAACAGTTTTTCCACTTTTGCATTGTTGCCTGGTCTTTTTGTTAATTGAAATCGGCTACACTGTACTATGTACCATCGCGACTGGTCATTACTATATTCAACTTTTGACTATAAGTTATGTGCCTTTCGGTAGCCCAGAAGACGTCAAATCTTTGGGCTAAGCCAATTTAACTCACTCAGCAATTGTCTTACTTCTAAGTCCAAGACAATCTCAATGTCTTTATCTACGTGTAGAAAAACCACACCATTTGTACATAAAAAACACAAGGTACTAGATACAGTCTGCTGTAAAAAGTACAACTGATCACTGACCCACATCAATGAGGTTCTAAAAGATGCGGAATTGGGCAAGGCACCGGCAGCTGTTTAAAAAATTGCATATTTCCCTGGTTTCCATGGAGTAAGAGGCGTTGCTGGGCACGTGATTATGAAACCATTGGTCATTCGATTGTCGCTACAGCCAAAAGTATTGGTCGGAGAGCAACGCGGTTTGCACCATTCGATTTCTCGTCACAAAATACGTCGGATTAGCCTCTTACCAGCAGCACTGGAACAGTTTTTCCACTTTTGCATTTTTACCTGGTCTTTTTGGTAATTAAAATCGGCTACACTGTACTATGTACCATCGCGACTGGTCATTACTATATTCAACTTTTGACTATAAGTTATGTGCCCTTCGGTAGCCCAGAAGATGTCAAATCTTTGGGCTAAGCCCATTTAACTCACCCAGCAATTGTCTTACTTTTAAGTCCAAGACAACCTCAATGATTTTATCTACGTGTAGAAAAACCACACCATTTGTACATAAAAAACACAAGGTACTAGATACAGTCTGCTGTAAAAAGTACACTTAAACACTGACCCACATTAATAAGGTTCTAAAAGATGCGGAATTGGGCCAGGCATCGGCAGCTGTTTAAAAAATTGCAAATTTCCCTGGTTTCCATGGAGTAAGAGCTGTTGTTGGGCACGTGACTATGACATCAATGATCATTCAATTGTCGCTACAGCCAAAAGTATTGGTCGGAGAGCAACGCGGTTTGCACCATTCGATTTCTCGTCACAAAATACGCCGGATAAGCCTCTTACCAGCAGCACTGGAACAGTTTTTCCACTTTTGCATTTTTGCCTGGTCTTTTTGTTAATTTGAAATCGGCTACACTGTACTATGTACCATCGCGACTGGTCATTACTATATTCAACTTTTGACTATATGTTATGTGCCCTTCGGTAGCCCAGAAGACGTCAAATCTTTGGGCTCAGCCCATTTAACTCACCCAGCAATTGTCTTACTTCTAAGTCCAAGACAACCTCAATGTCTTTATCTACGTGTAGAAAAACCACACCATTTGTACATAAAAAACACAAAGTACTAGATACAGTCTGCTGTAAAAAGTACACTTAAACACTGACACACATAAATAAGGTGCCAAAAGATGCGGAATTGGACCAGGCATCGGCAGCTGTTTAAAAAATTGCAAATTTCCCTGGTTTCCATGGAGTAAGAGCCGTTGCTGGGCACGTGACTATGACACCAATGATCATTCAATTGTCGCTACAGCCAAAAGTATTGGTCGGAGATCAACGCGGTTTGCACCATTCGATTTCTCGTCACAAAATACGTCGGATTAGTCTCTTACCAGCAGCACTGGAACAGTTTTTCCACTTTTACATTTTTGCCTGGTCTTTTTGTTAATTTGAAATCAGCTACACTGTACTATGTACCATCGCGACTGGTCATTACTATATTCAACTTTTGACTATATGTTATGTGCCCTTCGGTAGCCCAGAAGACGTCAAATCTCTGGGCTAAGCCCATTTAACTCACCCAGCAATTGTCTTACTTCTAAGTCCAAGACAACCTCAATGTCTTTATCTACTTGTAGAAAAACCACACCATTTGTACATAAAAAAACACAGGTACTAGATACAGTCTGCTGTAAAAAGTACAACTGATCACTGACCCACATCAATAAGGTTCTAAAAGATGCGGAATTGGGCAAGGCATCGGCAGCTGTTTAAAAAATTGCATATTTCCCTGGTTTCCATGGAGTAAGAGGCGTTGCTGGGCACGTGATTATGACACCAATGATCATTCGATTGTCGCTACAGCCAAAAGTGTTGGTCGGGGAGCAACGCGGTTTGCACCATTCGATTTCTCGTCACAAAATACGTCGGATTAGCCTCTTACCAGCAGCACTGGAACGGTTTTTCCACTTTTGCATTTTTGCCTGCTCTTTTTGGTTATTGAAATCGGCTACACTGTAATATGTACCATCGCGACTGGTCATTACTATATTCAACTTTTGACTATAAGTTATGTGCCCTTCGGTAGCCCTGAAGACGTCAAATCTTTGGGCTAAGCTCATTTAACTCACCCAGCAATTGTCTTACTTCTAAGTCCATAACAATCTCAATGTCTTCATCTACGTGTAGAAAAACCACACCATTTGTACATAAAAAACACAAGGTACTTGATACAGTCTGCTGTAAAAAGTACACTTAAACACTGACACACATAAATAAGGTGCCAAAAGATGCGGAATTGGGCCAGGCATCGGCAGCTTTTTAAAAAATTGCAAATTTCCCTGGTTTCCATGGAGTAAGAGCCGTTGCTGGGCACGTGACTATGACACCAATGATCATTCAATTGTCGCTACAGCCAAAAGTATTGGTCGGAGATCAACGCGGTTTGCACCATTCGATTTCTCGTCACAAAATACGTCGGATTAGTCTCTTACCAGCAGCACTGGAACAGTTTTTCCACTTTTACATTTTTGCCTGGTCTTTTTGTTAATTTGAAATCAGCTACACTGTACTATGTACCATCGCGACTGGTCATTACTATATTCAACTTTTGACTATATGTTATGTGCCCTTCGGTAGCCCAGAAGACGTCAAATCTCTGGGCTAAGCCCATTTAACTCACCCAGCAATTGTCTTACTTCTAAGTCCAAGACAACCTCAATGTCTTTATCTACTTGTAGAAAAACCACACCATTTGTACATAAAAAACACAAGGTACTAGATACAGTCTGCTGTAAAAAGTACAACTGATCACTGACCCACATCAATAAGGTTCTAAAAGATGCGGAATTGGGCAAGGCATCGGCAGCTGTTTAAAAAATTGCATATTTCCCTGGTTTCCATGGAGTAAGAGGCGTTGCTGGGCACGTGATTATGACACCAATGATCATTCGATTGTCGCTACAGCCAAAAGTGTTGGTCGGAGAGCAACGCGGTTTGCACCATTCGATTTCTCGTCACAAAATACGTCGGATTAGCCTCTTACCAGCAGCACTGGAACGGTTTTTCCACTTTTGCATTTTTGCCTGGTCTTTTTGGTTATTGAAATCGGCTACACTGTAATATGTACCATCGCGACTGTTCATTACTATATTCAACTTTTGACTATAAGTTATGTGCCCTTCGGTAGCCCTGAAGACGTCAAATCTTTGGGCTAAGCTCATTTAACTCACCCAGCAATTGTCTTACTTCTAAGTCCATAACAATCTCAATGTCTTCATCTACGTGTAGAAAAACCACACCATTTGTACATAAAAAACACAAGGTACTTGATACAGTCTGCTGTAAAAAGTACACTTAAACACTGACACACATAAATAAGGTGCCAAAAGATGCGGAATTGGGCCAGGCATCGGCAGCTTTTTAAAAAATTGCAAATTTCCCTGGTTTTCATGGAGTAAGAGCCGTTGCTGGGCACGTGACTATGACACCAATGATCATTCAATTGTCGCTACAGCCAAAAGTATTGGTCGGAGAGCAACGCGGTTTGCACCATTCGATTTCTCGTTACAAAATACGTCGGATTAGCCTCTTAACAGCGGCACTGGAACGGTTTTTCCACTTTTGCATTTTTGCCTGGTCTTTTTGGTAATTGAAATCGGCTACACTGTACTATGTACCATTCCGATTGGTCATTACTATATTCAACTTTTGACTATAAGTTATGTGCCCTTCGGTAGCCCAGAAGACGTTAAATCTTTGGGCTAAGCCCATTTAACTCACCCAGCAATTGTCTTAATTCTAAGTCCAAGACAATCTCAATGTCTTTATCTACGTGTAGAAAAACCACACCATTTGTACATAAAAAACACAAGGTACTAGATACAGTCTGCTGTAAAAAGTACACTTAAACACTGACACACATAATTAAGGTGCCAAAAGATGCGGAATTGGACCAGGCATCGGCAGCTGATTAAAAAATTGCAAATTTCCCTGGTTTCCATGGAGTAAGAGCCGTTGCTGGGCACGTGACTATGACACCAATGATCATTCAATTGTCGCTACAGCCAAAAGTATTGGTCGGAGATCAACGCGGTTTGCACCATTCGATTTCTCGTCACAAAATACGTCGGATTAGCCTCTTACCAGCAGCACTGGAACAGTTTTTCCACTTTTACATTTTTGCCTGGTCTTTTTGTTAATTTGAAATCGGCTACACTGTACTATGTACCATCGCGACTGGTCATTACTATATTCAACTTTTGACTATATGTTATGTGCCCTTCGGTAGCCCAGAAGACGTCAAATCTTTGGGCTAAGCCCATTTAACTCACCCAGCAATTGTCTTACTTCTAAGTCCAAGACAATCTCAATGTCTTTATCTACTTGTAGAAAAACCACACCATTTGTACATAAAAAACACAATGTACTTGATACAATCTGCTGTAAAAATAAAAGTACACTTAAACACTGACACACATAAATAAGGTGCCAAAAGATGCAGAATTGGGCCAGGCATCGGCAGCTTTTTAAAAAATTGCAAATTTCCCTGGTTTCCATGGAGTAAGAGCCGTTGCTGGGCACGTGACTATGACACCAATGATCATTCAATTGTCGCTACAGCCAAAAGTATTGGTCGGAGATCAACTAGGTTTGCACCATTCGATTTCTCGTCACAAAATACGTCGGATTAGCCTCTTACCAGCAGCACTGGAACAGTTTTTCCACTTTTGCATTGTTGCCTGGTCTTTTTGTTAATTTGAAATCAGCTACACTGTACTATGTACCATCGCGACTGGTCATTACTATATTCAACTTTTGACTATATGTTATGTGCCCTTCGGTAGCCCAGAAGACGTCAAATCTCTGGGCTAAGCCCATTTAACTCACCCAGCAATTGTCTTACTTCTAAGTCCAAGACAACCTCAATGTCTTTATCTACTTGTAGAAAAACCACACCATTTGTACATAAAAAACACAAGGTACTAGATACAGTCTGCTGTAAAAAGTACAACTGATCACTGACCCACATCAATAAGGTTCTAAAAGATGCGGAATTGGGCAAGGCATCGGCAGCTGTTTAAAAAATTGCATATTTCCCTGGTTTCCATGGAGTAAGAGGCGTTGCTGGGCACGTGATTATGACACCAATGATCATTCGATTGTCGCTACAGCCAAAAGTGTTGGTCGGGGAGCAACGCGGTTTGCACCATTCGATTTCTCGTCACAAAATACGTCGGATTAGCCTCTTACCAGCAGCACTGGAACGGTTTTTCCACTTTTGCATTTTTGCCTGCTCTTTTTGGTTATTGAAATCGGCTACACTGTAATATGTACCATCGCGACTGGTCATTACTATATTCAACTTTTGACTATAAGTTATGTGCCCTTCGGTAGCCCTGAAGACGTCAAATCTTTGGGCTAAGCTCATTTAACTCACCCAGCAATTGTCTTACTTCTAAGTCCATAACAATCTCAATGTCTTCATCTACGTGTAGAAAAACCACACCATTTGTACATAAAAAACACAAGGTACTTGATACAGTCTGCTGTAAAAAGTACACTTAAACACTGACACACATAAATAAGGTGCCAAAAGATGCGGAATTGGGCCAGGCATCGGCAGCTTTTTAAAAAATTGCATATTTCCCTGGTTTCCATGGAGTAAGAGCCGTTGCTGGGCACGTGACTATGACACCAATGATCATTCAATTGTCGCTACAGCCAAAAGTATTGGTCGGAGAGCAACGCGGTTTGCACCATTCGATTTCTCGTCACAAAATACGTCGGATAAGCCTCTTACCAGCAGCACTGGAACAGTTTTTCCACTTTTACATTTTTGCCTGGTCTTTTTGTTAATTTGAAATCAGCTACACTGTACTATGTAC
This sequence comes from Liolophura sinensis, assembly GCF_032854445.1. Taxonomy (NCBI): domain Eukaryota; kingdom Metazoa; phylum Mollusca; class Polyplacophora; order Chitonida; family Chitonidae; genus Liolophura; species Liolophura sinensis. The sequence goes on along the minus strand of NW_027018066.1, from coordinate 55,668 downwards.
CATCGCGACTGGTCATTACTATATTCAACTTTTGACTATATGTTATGTGCCCTTCGGTAGCCCAGAAGACGTCAAATCTCTGGGCTAAGCCCATTTAACTCACCCAGCAATTGTCTTACTTCTAAGTCCAAGACAACCTCAATGTCTTTATCTACGTGTAGAAAAACCACACCATTTGTACATAAAAAACACAAGGTACTAGATACAGTCTGCTGTAAAAAGTACAACTGATCACTGACCCACATCAATAAGGTTCTAAAAGATGCGGAATTGGGCAAGGCATCGGCAGCTGTTTAAAAAATTGCATATTTCCCTGGTTTCCATGGAGTAAGAGGCGTTGCTGGGCACGTGATTATGACACCAATGATCATTCGATTGTCGCTACAGCCAAAAGTGTTGGTCGGAGAGCAACGCGGTTTGCACCATTCGATTTCTCGTCACAAAATACGTCGGATTAGCCTCTTACCAGCAGCACTGGAACGGTTTTTCCACTTTTGCATTTTTGCCTGGTCTTTTTGGTTATTGAAATCGGCTACACTGTAATATGTACCATCGCGACTGGTCATTACTATATTCAACTTTTGACTATAAGTTATGTGCCCTTCGGTAGCCCTGAAGACGTCAAATCTTTGGGCTAAGCTCATTTAACTCACCCAGCAATTGTCTTACTTCTAAGTCCATAACAATCTCAATGTCTTCATCTACGTGTAGAAAAACCACACCATTTGTACATAAAAAACACAAGGTACTTGATACAGTCTGCTGTAAAAAGTACACTTAAACACTGACACACATAAATAAGGTGCCAAAAGATGCGGAATTGGGCCAGGCATCGGCAGCTTTTTAAAAAATTGCAAATTTCCCTGGTTTCCATGGAGTAAGAGCCGTTGCTGGGCACGTGACTATGACACCAATGATCATTCAATTGTCGCTACAGCCAAAAGTATTGGTCGGAGAGCAACGCGGTTTGCACCATTCGATTTCTCGTTACAAAATACGTCGGATTAGCCTCTTAACAGCGGCACTGGAACGGTTTTTCCACTTTTGCATTTTTGCCTGGTCTTTTTGGTAATTGAAATCGGCTACACTGTACTATGTACCATTCCGATTGGTCATTACTATATTCAACTTTTGACTATAAGTTATGTGCCCTTCGGTAGCCCAGAAGACGTTAAATCTTTGGGCTAAGCCCATTTAACTCACCCAGCAATTGTCTTAATTCTAAGTCCAAGACAATCTCAATGTCTTTATCTACGTGTAGAAAAACCACACCATTTGTACATAAAAAACACAAGGTACTAGATACAGTCTGCTGTAAAAAGTACACTTAAACACTGACACACATAATTAAGGTGCCAAAAGATGCGGAATTGGACCAGGCATCGGCAGCTGATTAAAAAATTGCAAATTTCCCTGGTTTCCATGGAGTAAGAGCCGTTGCTGGGCACGTGACTATGACACCAATGATCATTCAATTGTCGCTACAGCCAAAAGTATTGGTCGGAGATCAACGCGGTTTGCACCATTCGATTTCTCGTCACAAAATACGTCGGATTAGCCTCTTACCAGCAGCACTGGAACAGTTTTTCCACTTTTACATTTTTGCCTGGTCTTTTTGTTAATTTGAAATCGGCTTCACTGTACTATGTACCATCGCGACTGGTCATTACTATATTCAACTTTTGACTATATGTTATGTGCCCTTCGGTAGCCCAGAAGACGTCAAATCTTTGGGCTAAGCCCATTTAACTCATCCAGCAATTGTCTTACTTCTAAGTCCAAGACAATCTCAATGTCTTTATCTACGTGTAGAAAAACCACACCATTTGTACATAAAAGAAAAAAGGTACTAGATACAGTGTGCTGTAAAAAGTACACTTAAACACTGACACACATAAATAATGTGCCAAAAAATGCGGAATTGGGCAAGGCATCGGCAGCTGTTTAAAAAATTGCATATTTCCCTGGTTTCCATGGAGTAAGAGCCGTTGTTGGGTACGTGACTATAACATCAATGATCATTCAATTGTCGCTACAGCCAAAAGTAATGGTCGGGGAGCAACGCGGTTTGCACCATTCGATTTCTCGTCACAAAATACGTCGGATTAGCCTCTTATCAGCAGCACTGGAACATTTTTTCCACTTTTGCATTGTTGCCTGGTCTTTTTGTTAATTGAAATCGGCTACACTGTACTATGTACCATCGCGACTGGTCATTACTATATTCAACTTTTGACTATATGTTATGTGCCCTTCGGTAGCCCAGAAGACGTCAAATCTCTGGGCTAAGCCCATTTAACTCACCCAGCAATTGTCTTACTTCTAAGTCCAAGACAACCTCAATGTCTTTATCTACTTGTAGAAAAACCACACCATTTGTACATAAAAAACACAAGGTACTAGATACAGTCTGCTGTAAAAAGTACAACTGATCACTGACCCACATCAATAAGGTTCTAAAAGATGCGGAATTGGGCAAGGCATCGGCAGCTGTTTAAAAAATTGCATATTTCCCTGGTTTCCATGGAGTAAGAGGCGTTGCTGGGCACGTGATTATGACACCAATGATCATTCGATTGTCGCTACAGCCAAAAGTGTTGGTCGGGGAGCAACGCGGTTTGCACCATTCGATTTCTCGTCACAAAATACGTCGGATTAGCCTCTTACCAGCAGCACTGGAACGGTTTTTCCACTTTTGCATTTTTGCCTGCTCTTTTTGGTTATTGAAATCGGCTACACTGTAATATGTACCATCGCGACTGGTCATTACTATATTCAACTTTTGACTATAAGTTATGTGCCCTTCGGTAGCCCTGAAGACGTCAAATCTTTGGGCTAAGCTCATTTAACTCACCCAGCAATTGTCTTACTTCTAAGTCCATAACAATCTCAATGTCTTCATCTACGTGTAGAAAAACCACACCATTTGTACATAAAAAACACAAGGTACTTGATACAGTCTGCTGTAAAAAGTACACTTAAACACTGACACACATAAATAAGGTGCCAAAAGATGCGGAATTGGGCCAGGCATCGGCAGCTGTTTAAAAAATTGCAAATTTCCCTGGTTTCCATGGAGTAAGAGCCGTTGCTGGGCACGTGATTATGACACCAATGATCATTCAATTGTCGCTACAGCCAAAAGTATTGGTCGGAGAGCAACGCGGTTTGCACCATTCGATTTCTCGTCACAAAATACGTCGGATTAGCCTCTTACCAGCAGCACTGGAACAGTTTTTCCACTTTTACATTTTTGCCTGGTCTTTTTGTTAATTTGAAATCAGCTACACTGTACTATGTACCATCGCGACTGGTCATTACTATATTCAACTTTTGACTATATGTTATGTGCCCTTCGGTAGCCCAGAAGACGTCAAATCTCTGGGCTAAGCCCATTTAACTCACCCAGCAATTGTCTTACTTCTAAGTCCAAGACAACCTCAATGTCTTTATCTACTTGTAGAAAAACCACACCATTTGTACATAAAAAACACAAGGTACTAGATACAGTCTGCTGTAAAAAGTACAACTGATCACTGACCCACATCAATAAGGTTCTAAAAGATGCGGAATTGGGCAAGGCATCGGCAGCTGTTTAAAAAATTGCATATTTCCCTGGTTTCCATGGAGTAAGAGGCGTTGCTGGGCACGTGATTATGACACCAATGATCATTCGATTGTCGCTACAGCCAAAAGTGTTGGTCGGAGAGCAACGCGGTTTGCACCATTCGATTTCTCGTCACAAAATACGTCGGATTAGCCTCTTACCAGCAGCACTGGAACGGTTTTTCCACTTTTGCATTTTTGCCTGGTCTTTTTGGTTATTGAAATCGGCTACACTGTAATATGTACCATCGCGACTGGTCATTACTATATTCAACTTTTGACTATAAGTTATGTGCCCTTCGGTAGCCCTGAAGACGTCAAATCTTTGGGCTAAGCTCATTTAACTCACCCAGCAATTGTCTTACTTCTAAGTCCATAACAATCTCAATGTCTTCATCTACGTGTAGAAAAACCACACCATTTGTACATAAAAAACACAAGGTACTTGATACAGTCTGCTGTAAAAAGTACACTTAAACACTGACACACATAAATAAGGTGCCAAAAGATGCGGAATTGGGCCAGGCATCGGCAGCTTTTTAAAAAATTGCAAATTTCCCTGGTTTCCATGGAGTAAGAGCCGTTGCTGGGCACGTGACTATGACACCAATGATCATTCAATTGTCGCTACAGCCAAAAGTATTGGTCGGAGAGCAACGCGGTTTGCACCATTCGATTTCTCGTTACAAAATACGTCGGATTAGCCTCTTAACAGCGGCACTGGAACGGTTTTTCCACTTTTGCATTTTTGCCTGGTCTTTTTGGTAATTGAAATCGGCTACACTGTACTATGTACCATTCCGATTGGTCATTACTATATTCAACTTTTGACTATAAGTTATGTGCCCTTCGGTAGCCCAGAAGACGTTAAATCTTTGGGCTAAGCCCATTTAACTCACCCAGCAATTGTCTTAATTCTAAGTCCAAGACAATCTCAATGTCTTTATCTACGTGTAGAAAAACCACACCATTTGTACATAAAAAACACAAGGTACTAGATACAGTCTGCTGTAAAAAGTACACTTAAACACTGACACACATAATTAAGGTGCCAAAAGATGCGGAATTGGACCAGGCATCGGCAGCTGATTAAAAAATTGCAAATTTCCCTGGTTTCCATGGAGTAAGAGCCGTTGCTGGGCACGTGACTATGACACCAATGATCATTCAATTGTCGCTACAGCCAAAAGTATTGGTCGGAGATCAACGCGGTTTGCACCATTCGATTTCTCGTCACAAAATACGTCGGATTAGCCTCTTACCAGCAGCACTGGAACAGTTTTTCCACTTTTACATTTTTGCCTGGTCTTTTTGTTAATTTGAAATCGGCTACACTGTACTATGTACCATCGCGACTGGTCATTACTATATTCAACTTTTGACTATATGTTATGTGCCCTTCGGTAGCCCAGAAGACGTCAAATCTTTGGGCTAAGCCCATTTAACTCACCCAGCAATTGTCTTACTTCTAAGTCCAAGACAATCTCAATGTCTTTATCTACTTGTAGAAAAACCACACCATTTGTACATAAAAAACACAATGTACTTGATACAATTTGCTGTAAAAATAAAAGTACACTTAAACACTGACACACATAAATAAGGTGCCAAAAGATGCGGAATTGGGCCAGGCATCGGCAGCTTTTTAAAAAATTGCAAATTTCCCTGGTTTCCATGGAGTAAGAGCCGTTGCTGGGCACGTGACTATGACACCAATGATCATTCAATTGTCGCTACAGCCAAAAGTATTGGTCGGAGATCAACTAGGTTTGCACCATTCGATTTCTCGTCACAAAATACGTCGGATTAGCCTCTTACCAGCAGCACTGGAACAGTTTTTCCACTTTTGCATTGTTGCCTGGTCTTTTTGTTAATTTGAAATCAGCTACACTGTACTATGTACCATCGCGACTGGTCATTACTATATTCAACTTTTGACTATATGTTATGTGCCCTTCGGTAGCCCAGAAGACGTCAAATCTCTGGGCTAAGCCCATTTAACTCACCCAGCAATTGTCTTACTTCTAAGTCCAAGACAACCTCAATGTCTTTATCTACTTGTAGAAAAACCACACCATTTGTACATAAAAAACACAAGGTACTAGATACAGTCTGCTGTAAAAAGTACAACTGATCACTGACCCACATCAATAAGGTTCTAAAAGATGCGGAATTGGGCAAGGCATCGGCAGCTGTTTAAAAAATTGCATATTTCCCTGGTTTCCATGGAGTAAGAGGCGTTGCTGGGCACGTGATTATGACACCAATGATCATTCGATTGTCGCTACAGCCAAAAGTGTTGGTCGGGGAGCAACGCGGTTTGCACCATTCGATTTCTCGTCACAAAATACGTCGGATTAGCCTCTTACCAGCAGCACTGGAACGGTTTTTCCACTTTTGCATTTTTGCCTGCTCTTTTTGGTTATTGAAATCGGCTACACTGTAATATGTACCATCGCGACTGGTCATTACTATATTCAACTTTTGACTATAAGTTATGTGCCCTTCGGTAGCCCTGAAGACGTCAAATCTTTGGGCTAAGCTCATTTAACTCACCCAGCAATTGTCTTACTTCTAAGTCCATAACAATCTCAATGTCTTCATCTACGTGTAGAAAAACCACACCATTTGTACATAAAAAACACAAGGTACTTGATACAGTCTGCTGTAAAAAGTACACTTAAACACTGACACACATAAATAAGGTGCCAAAAGATGCGGAATTGGGCCAGGCATCGGCAGCTTTTTAAAAAATTGCATATTTCCCTGGTTTCCATGGAGTAAGAGCCGTTGCTGGGCACGTGACTATGACACCAATGATCATTCAATTGTCGCTACAGCCAAAAGTATTGGTCGGAGAGCAACGCGGTTTGCACCATTCGATTTCTCGTCACAAAATACGTCGGATAAGCCTCTTACCAGCAGCACTGGAACAGTTTTTCCACTTTTACATTTTTGCCTGGTCTTTTGTTATTTGAAACAGCTACACTGTACTATGTACCATCGCGACTGGTCATTACTATATTCAACTTTTGACTATATGTTATGTGCCCTTCGGTAGCCCAGAAGACGTCAAATCTCTGGGCTAAGCCCATTTAACTCACCCAGCAATTATTGTCTTACTTCTAAGTCCAAGACAACCTCAATGTCTTTATCTACTTGTAGAAAAACCACACCATTTGTACATAAAAAACACAAGGTACTAGATACAGTCTGCTGTAAAAAGTACAACTGATCACTGACCCACATCAATAAGGTTCTAAAAGATGCGGAATTGGGCAAGGCATCGGCAGCTGTTTAAAAAATTGCATATTTCCCTGGTTTCCATGGAGTAAGAGGCGTTGCTGGGCACGTGATTATGACACCAATGATCATTCGATTGTCGCTACAGCCAAAAGTGTTGGTCGGAGAGCAACGCGGTTTGCACCATTCGATTTCTCGTCACAAAATACGTCCGGATTAGCCTCTTACCAGCAGCACTGGAACGGTTTTTCCACTTTGCATTTTTGCCTGGTCTTTTTGGTTATTGAAATCGGCTACACTGTAATATGTACCATCGCGACTGGTCATTACTATATTCAACTTTTGACTATAAGTTATGTGCCCTTCGGTAGCCCTGAAGACGTCAAATCTTTGGGCTAAGCTCATTTAACTCACCCAGCAATTGTCTTACTTCTAAGTCCATAACAATCTCAATGTCTTCATCTACGTGTAGAAAAAACCACACCATTTGTACATAAAAAACACAAGGTACTTGATACAGTCTGCTGTAAAAAGTACACTTAAACACTGACACACATAAATAAGGTGCCAAAAGATGCGGAATTGGGCCAGGCATCGGCAGCTTTTTAAAAAATTGCAAATTTCCCTGGTTTCCATGGAGTAAGAGCCGTTGCTGGGCACGTGACTATGACACCAATGATCATTCAATTGTCGCTACAGCAAAAGTATTGGTCGGAGAGCAACGCGGTTTGCACCATTCGATTTCTCGTTACAAAATACGTCGGATTAGCCTCTTAACAGCGGCACTGGAACGGTTTTTCCACTTTTGCATTTTTGCCTGGTCTTTTTGTAATTGAAATCGGCTACACTGTACTATGTACCATTCCGATTGGTCATTACTATATTCAACTTTTGACTATAAGTTATGTGCCCTTCGGTAGCCCAGAAGACGTTAAATCTTTGGCTAAGCCCATTTAACTCACCCAGCAATTGTCTTAATTCTAAGTCCAAGACAATCTCAATGTCTTTATCTACGTGTAGAAAAACCACACCATTTGTACATAAAAAACACAAGGTACTAGATACAGTCTGCTGTAAAAAGTACACTTAAACACTGACACACATAATTAAGGTGCCAAAAGATGCGGAATTGGACAGGCATCGGCAGCTGATTAAAAAATTGCAAATTTCCCTGGTTTCCATGGAGTAAGAGCCGTTGCTGGGCACGTGACTATGACACCAATGATCATTCAATTGTCGCTACAGCCAAAAGTATTGGTCGGAGATCAACGCGGTTTGCACCATTCGATTTCTCGTCACAAAATACGTCGGATTAGCCTCTTACCAGCAGCACTGGGAACAGTTTTTCCACTTTTACATTTTTGCCTGGTCTTTTTGTTAATTTGAAATCGGCTACACTGTACTATGTACCATCGCGACTGGTCATTACTATATTCAACTTTTGACTATATGTTATGTGCCCTTCGGTAGCCCAGAAGACGTCAAATCTTTGGGCTAAGCCCATTTAACTCACCCAGCAATTGTCTTACTTCTAAGTCCAAGACAATCTCAATGTCTTTATCTACTTGTAGAAAAACCACACCATTTGTACATAAAAAACACAATGTACTTGATACAATCTGCTGTAAAAAAAAAGTACACTTAAACACTGACACACATAAATAAGGTGCCAAAAGATGCAGAATTGGGCCAGGCATCGGCAGCTTTTTAAAAAATTGCAAATTTCCCTGGTTTCCATGGAGTAAGAGCCGTTTGCTGGCACGTGACTATGACACCAATGATCATTCAATTGTCGCTACAGCCAAAAGTATTGGTCGGAGAGCAACGCGGTTTGCACCATTCGATTTCTCGTTACAAAATACGTCGGATTAGGCTCTTAACAGCGGCACTGGAACATTTTTTCCCACTTTTGCATTTTTGCCTGGTCTTTTTGGTAATTGAAATCGGCTACACTGTACTATGTACCATCCCGACTGGTCATTACTATATTCAACTTTTGAATATAAGTTATGTGCCCTTCGGTAGCCCAGAGACGTTAAATCTTTGGGCTAAGGCCATTTAACTCACCCAGCAATTGTCTTAATTCTAAGTCCAAGACAATCTCAATGTCTTTATCTACGTGTAGAAAAACCACACCATTTGTACATAAAAAACACAAGGTACTAGATACAGTCTGCTGTAAAAAGTACAACTGATCACTGACCCACACATCAATAAGGTTCTAAAAGATGCGGAATTGGGCAAGGCATCGGCAGCTGTTTAAAAAATTGCATATTTCCCTGGTTTCCATGGAGTAAGAGCCGTTGCTGGGCACGTGATTATGACACCAATGATCATTCGATTGTCGCTACAGCCAAAAGTATTGGTCGGAAAGCAACGCGGTTTGCACCATTCGATTTCTCGTCACAAAATACGTCGGATAAGCCTCTTACCAGCAGCACTGGAACAGTTTTTCCACTTTTGCATTTTTGCCTGGTCTTTTTGTTAATTGAAATCGGCTACACTGTACTATGTACCATCCCGACTGGTCATTACTATATTCAACTTTTGACTATAAGTTATGTGCCTTTCGGTAGCCCTGAAGACGTCAAATCTCTGGGCTAAGCCCATTTAACTCACCCAGCAATTGTCTTACTTCTAAGTCCAAGACAATCTCAATGTCTTTATCTACGTGTAGAAAAACCACACCATTTGTACATAAAAAACACAAGGTACTTGATACAGTCTGCTGTAAAAAGTACACTTAAACACTGACACACATAAATAAGGTGCCAAAAGATGCGGAATTGGGCCAGGGCATCGGCAGCTGTTTGAAAAATTCCAAATTTCCCTGGTTTCCATGGAGTAAGAGCCGTTGCTGGGCACGTGATTATGACACCAATGATCATTCGATTGTCGCTACAGCCAAAAGTATTGGTCGGAGAGCAACGCGGTTTGCACCATTCGATTTCTCGTCACAAAATACGTCGGATAAGCCTCTTACCAGCAGCACTGGAACAGTTTTTCCACTTTTACATTTTTGCCTGGTCTTTTTGTTAATTTGAAATCGGCTACACTGTACTATGTACCATCGCGACTGGTCATTACTATATTCAACTTTTGACTATATGTTATGTGCCCTTCGGTAGCCCAGAAGACGTCAAATCTTTGGGCTAAGCCCATTTAACTCATCCAGCAATTGTCTTACTTCTAAGTCCAAGACAATCTCAATGTCTTTATCTACGTGTAGAAAAACCACACCATTTGTACATAAAAGAAAAAAGGTACTAGATACAGTGTGCTGTAAAAAGTACACTTAAACACTGACACACATAAATAAGGTGCCAAAAAATGCGGAATTGGGCAAGGCATCGGCAGCTGTTTAAAAAATTGCATATTTCCCTGGTTTCCATGGAGTAAGAGCCGTTGTTGGGTACGTGACTATAACATCAATGATCATTCAATTGTCGCTACAGCCAAAAGTAATGGTCGGGGAGCAACGCGGTTTGCACCATTCGATTTCTCGTCACAAAATACGTCGGATTAGCCTCTTATCAGCAGCACTGGAACAGTTTTTCCACTTTTGCATTGTTGCCTGGTCTTTTTGTTAATTGAAATCGGCTACACTGTACTATGTACCATCGCGACTGGTCATTACTGATATTCAACTTTTGACTATATGTTATGTGCCCTTCGGTAGCCCAGAAGACGTCAAATCTCTGGGCTAAGCCCATTTAACTCACCCAGCAATTGTCTTACTTCTAAGTCCAAGACAACCTCAATGTCTTTATCTACTTGTAGAAAAACCACACCATTTGTACATAAAAAACACAAGGTACTAGATACAGTCTGCTGTAAAAAGTACAACTGATCACTGACCCACATCAATAAGGTTCTAAAAGATGCGGAATTGGGCAAGGCATCGGCAGCTGTTTAAAAAATTGCATATTTCCCTGGTTTCCATGGAGTAAGAGGCGTTGCTGGGCACGTGATTATGACACCAATGATCATTCGATTGTCGCTACAGCCAAAAGTGTTGGTCGGGGATCAACGCGGTTTGCACCATTCGATTTCTCGTCACAAAATACGTCGGATTAGCCTCTTACCAGCAGCACTGGAACGGTTTTTCCACTTTTGCATTTTTTGCCTGCTCTTTTTGGTTATTGAAATCGGCTACACTGTAATATGTACCATCGCGACTGGTCATTACTATATTCAACTTTTGACTATAAGTTATGTGCCCTTCGGTAGCCCAGAAGACGTCAAATCTTTGGGCTAAGCCCATTTAACTCACCCAGCAATTGTCTTACTTTTAAGTCCAAGACAACCTCAATGATTTTATCTACGTGTAGAAAAACCACACCATTTGTACATAAAAAACACAAGGTACTAGATACAGTCTGCTGTAAAAAGTACACTTAAACACTGACCCACATTAATAAGGTTCTAAAAGATGCGGAATTGGGCAAGGCATCGGCAGCTGTTTAAAAAATTGCATATTTCCCTGGTTTCCATGGAGTAAGAGCCGTTGCTGGGCACGTGATTATGACACCAATGATCATTCGATTGTCGCTACAGCCAAAAGTATTGGTCGGAGAGCAACGCGGTTTGCACCATTCGATTTCTCGTCACAAAATACGTCGGATTAGCCTCTTACCAGCGGCACTGGAACGGTTTTTCCACTTTTGCATTTTTGCCTGGTCTTTTTGTTAATTTGAAATCGGCTACACTGTAATATGTACCATCGCGACTGGTCATTACTATATTCAACTTTTGACTATAAGTTATGTGCCCTTCGGTAGCCCTGAAGACGTCAAATATTTGGGCTAAGCCCATTTAACTCACCCAGCAATTGTCTTACTTCTAGGTCCATAACAATCTCAATGTCTTCATCTACGTGTAGAAAAACCACACCATTTGACATAAAAAACACAAGGTACTTGATACAGTCTGCTGTAAAAAGTACACTTAAACACTGACACACATAAATAAGGTGCCAAAAGATGCGGAATTGGGCAAGGCATCGGCAGGTGTTTAAAAAATTGCATATTTCCCTGGTTTCCATGGAGTAAGAGCCGTTGCTGGGCACTTGATTATGACACCAATGATCATTCGATTGTCGCTACAGCCAAAAGTATTGGTCGGAGAGCAACGCGGTTTGCACAATTCGATTTCTCGTCACAAAATACGTCGGATTAGCCTCTTACCAGCAGCACTGGAACAGTTTTTCCACTTTTGCATTTTTGCCTGGTCTTTTTGGTAATTGAAATCAGCTACACTGTACTATGTACCATTGCGACTGGTCATTACTATATTCAACTTTTGACTATAAGTTATGTGCCCTTCGGTAGCCCAGAAGACGTCAAATCTTTGGGCTAAGCCCATTTAACTCATCCAGCAATTGTCTTACTTCTAAGTCCAAGACAACCTCAATGTCTTTATCTACGTGTAGAAAAACCACACCATTTGTACATAAAAAACACAAGGTACTAGATACAGTCTGCTGTAAAAAGTACACTTAAACACTGACACACATAAATAAGGTGCCAAAAGATGCGGAATTGGGCCAGGCATCGGCAGCTGTTTTAAAAATTGCAAATTTCCCTGGTTTCCATGGAGTAAGAACCGTTGTTGGGCACGTGACTATGACATCAATAATCATTCAATTGTCGCTACAGCCAAAAGTATTGGTCGCAGAGCAACGCGGTTTGCACCATTCGATTTCTCGTTACAAAATACGCCGGATAAGCCTCTTACCAGCAGCACTGGAACAGTTTTTCCACTTTTGCATTTTTGCCTGGTCTTTTTGTTAATTTGAAATCGGCTACACTGTACTATGTACCATCGCGACTGGTCATTACTATATTCAACTTTTGACTATATGTTATGTGCCCTTCGGTAGCCCAGAAGACGTCAAATCTTTGGGCTAAGCCCATTTAACTCACCCAGCAATTGTCTTACTTCTAAGTCCAAGACAATCTCAATGTCTTTATCTACGTGTAGAAAAACCACACCATTTGTACATAAAAAACACAATGTACTTGATACAGTCTGCTGTAAAAAAAAAGTACACTTAAACACTGACACACATAAATAAGGTGCCAAAAGATGCGGAATTGGGCAAGGCATCGGCAGCTGTTTAAAAAATTGCATATTTCCCTGGTTTCCATGGAGTAAGAGGCGTTGCTGGGCACGTGATTATGACACCAATGATCATTCGATTGTCGCTACAGCCAAAAGTGTTGGTCGGAGAGCAACGCGGTTTGCACCATTCGATTTCTCGTCACAAAATACGTCGGATTAGCCTCTTACCAGCAGCACTGGAACGGTTTTTCCACTTTTGCATTTTTGCCTGGTCTTTTTGGTGATTGAAATCGGCTACACTGTAATATGTACCATCGCGACTGGTCATTACTATATTCAACTTTTGACTATAAGTTATGTGCCCTTCGGTAGCCCTGAAGACGTCAAATCTTTGGGCTAAGCCCATTTAACTCACCCAGCAATTGTCTTACTTCTAAGTCCAAGACAATCTCAATGTCTTTATCTACGTGTAGAAAAACCACACCATTTGTACGTAAAAGAAAAAAGGTACTAGATACAGTCTGCTGTAAAAAGTACACTTAAACACTGACACACATAAATAAGGTGCCAAAAGATGCGGAATTGGGCAAGGCATCGGCAGCTGTTTAAAAAATTGCATATTTCCCTGGTTTCCATGGAGTAAGAGCCGTTGTTGGGTAGGTGACTATAACATCAATGATCATTCAATTGTCGCTACAGCCAAAAGTAATGGTCGGAGAGCAACGCGGTTTGCACCATTCGATTTCTCGTCACAAAATACGTCGGATTAGCCTCTTATCAGCAGCACTGGAACAGTTTTTCCACTTTTGCATTGTTGCCTGGTCTTTTTGTTAATTGAAATCGGCTACACTGTACTATGTACCATCGCGACTGGTCATTACTATATTCAACTTTTGACTATAAGTTATGTGCCTTTCGGTAGCCCTGAAGACGTCAAATCTTTGGGCTAAGCCAATTTAACTCACTCAGCAATTGTCTTACTTCTAAGTCCAAGACAATCTCAATGTCTTTATCTACGTGTAGAAAAACCACACCATTTGTACATAAAAAACACAAGGTACTAGATACAGTCTGCTGTAAAAAGTACACTTAAACACTGACCCACATTAATAAGGTTCTAAAAGATGCGGAATTGGGCAAGGCATCGGCAGCTGTTTAAAAAATTGCATATTTCCCTGGTTTCCATGGAGTAAGAGCCGTTGCTGGGCACGTGATTATGACACCAATGATCATTCGATTGTCGCTACAGCCAAAAGTATTGGTCGGAGAGCAACGCGGTTTGCACCATTCGATTTCTCGTCACAAAATACGTCGGATTAGCCTCTTACCAGCAGCACTGGAACGGTTTTTCCACTTTTGCATTTTTGCCTGGTCTTTTTGTTAATTTGAAATCGGCTACACTGTAATATGTACCATCGCGACTGGTCATTACTATATTCAACTTTTGACTATAAGTTATGTGCCCTTCGGTAGCCCTGAAGACGTCAAATCTTTGGGATAAGCCAATTTAACTCACCCAGCAATTGTCTTACTTCTAAGTCCATAACAATCTCAATGTCTTCATCTACGTGTAGAAAAACCACACCATTTGTACATAAAAAACACAAGGTACTTGATACAGTCTGCTGTAAAAAGTACACTTAAACACTGACACACATAAATAAGGTGCCAAAAGATGCGGAATTGGGCAAGGCATCGGCAGGTGTTTAAAAAATTGCATATTTCCCTGGTTTCCATGGAGTAAGAGCCGTTGCTGGGCACTTGATTATGACACCAATGATCATTCGATTGTCGCTACAGCCAAAAGTATTGGTCGGAGAGCAACGCGGTTTGCACAATTCGATTTCTCGTCACAAAATACGTCGGATTAGCCTCTTACCAGCAGCACTGGAACAGTTTTTCCACTTTTGCATTTTTGCCTGGTCTTTTTGGTAATTGAAATCAGCTACACTGTACTATGTACCATCGCGACTGGTCATTACTATATTCAACTTTTGACTATAAGTTATGTGCCCTTCGGTAGCCCAGAAGACGTCAAATCTTTGGGCTAAGCCCATTTAACTCATCCAGCAATTGTCTTACTTCTAAGTCCAAGACAACCTCAATGTCTTTATCTACGTGTAGAAAAACCACACCATTTGTACATAAAAAACACAAGGTACTAGATACAGTCTGCTGTAAAAAGTACACTTAAACACTGACACACATAAATAAGGTGCCAAAAGATGCGGAATTGGGCCAGGCATCGGCAGCTGTTTTAAAAATTGCAAATTTCCCTGGTTTCCATGGAGTAAGAACCGTTGTTGGGCACGTGACTATGACATCAATAATCATTCAATTGTCGCTACAGCCAAAAGTATTGGTCGCAGAGCAACGCGGTTTGCACCATTCGATTTCTCGTTACAAAATACGCCGGATAAGCCTCTTACCAGCAGCACTGGAACAGTTTTTCCACTTTTGCATTTTTGCCTGGTCTTTTTGTTAATTTGAAATCGGCTACACTGTACTATGTACCATCGCGACTGGTCATTACTATATTCAACTTTTGACTATATGTTATGTGCCCTTCGGTAGCCCAGAAGACGTCAAATCTTTGGGCTAAGCCCATTTAACTCACCCAGCAATTGTCTTACTTCTAAGTCCAAGACAATCTCAATGTCTTTATCCACGTGTAGAAAAACCACACCATTTGTACATAAAAAACACAATGTACTTGATACAGTCTGCTGTAAAAAAAAAGTACACTTAAACACTGACACACATAAATAAGGTGCCAAAAGATGCGGAATTGGGCAAGGCATCGGCAGCTGTTTAAAAAATTGCATATTTCCCTGGTTTCCATGGAGTAAGAGGCGTTGCTGGGCACGTGATTATGACACCAATGATCATTCGATTGTCGCTACAGCCAAAAGTGTTGGTCGGAGAGCAACGCGGTTTGCACCATTCGATTTCTCGTCACAAAATACGTCGGATTAGCCTCTTACCAGCAGCACTGGAACGGTTTTTCCACTTTTGCATTTTTGCCTGGTCTTTTTGGTAATTGAAATCGGCTACACTGTAATATGTACCATCGCGACTGGTCATTACTATATTCAACTTTTGACTATAAGTTATGTGCCCTTCGGTAGCCCTGAAGACGTCAAATCTTTGGGCTAAGCCCATTTAACTCACCCAGCAATTGTCTTACTTCTAAGTCCAAGACAATCTCAATGTCTTTATCTACGTGTAGAAAAACCACACCATTTGTACGTAAAAGAAAAAAGGTACTAGATACAGTCTGCTGTAAAAAGTACACTTAAACACTGACACACATAAATAAGGTGCCAAAAGATGCGGAATTGGGCAAGGCATCGGCAGCTGTTTAAAAAATTGCATATTTCCCTGGTTTCCATGGAGTAAGAGCCGTTGTTGGGTAGGTGACTATAACATCAATGATCATTCAATTGTCGCTACAGCCAAAAGTAATGGTCGGAGAGCAACGCGGTTTGCACCATTCGATTTCTCGTCACAAAATACGTCGGATTAGCCTCTTATCAGCAGCACTGGAACAGTTTTTCCACTTTTGCATTGTTGCCTGGTCTTTTTGTTAATTGAAATCGGCTACACTGTACTATGTACCATCGCGACTGGTCATTACTATATTCAACTTTTGACTATAAGTTATGTGCCTTTCGGTAGCCCTGAAGACGTCAAATCTTTGGGCTAAGCCAATTTAACTCACTCAGCAATTGTCTTACTTCTAAGTCCAAGACAATCTCAATGTCTTTATCTACGTGTAGAAAAACCACACCATTTGTACATAAAAAACACAAGGTACTAGATACAGTCTGCTGTAAAAAGTACACTTAAACACTGACCCACATTAATAAGGTTCTAAAAGATGCGGAATTGGGCAAGGCATCGGCAGCTGTTTAAAAAATTGCATATTTCCCTGGTTTCCATGGAGTAAGAGCCGTTGCTGGGCACGTGATTATGACACCAATGATCATTCGATTGTCGCTACAGCCAAAAGTATTGGTCGGAGAGCAACGCGGTTTGCACCATTCGATTTCTCGTCACAAAATACGTCGGATTAGCCTCTTACCAGCGGCACTGGAACGGTTTTTCCACTTTTGCATTTTTGCCTGGTCTTTTTGTTAATTTGAAATCGGCTACACTGTAATATGTACCATCGCGACTGGTCATTACTATATTCAACTTTTGACTATAAGTTATGTGCCCTTCGGTAGCCCTGAAGACGTCAAATCTTTGGGATAAGCCAATTTAACTCACCCAGCAATTGTCTTACTTCTAAGTCCATAACAATCTCAATGTCTTCATCTACGTGTAGAAAAACCACACCATTTGTACATAAAAAACACAAGGTACTTGATACAGTCTGCTGTAAAAAGTACACTTAAACACTGACACACATAAATAAGGTGCCAAAAGATGCGGAATTGGGCAAGGCATCGGCAGGTGTTTAAAAAATTGCATATTTCCCTGGTTTCCATGGAGTAAGAGCCGTTGCTGGGCACTTGATTATGACACCAATGATCATTCGATTGTCGCTACAGCCAAAAGTATTGGTCGGAGAGCAACGCGGTTTGCACAATTCGATTTCTCGTCACAAAATACGTCGGATTAGCCTCTTACCAGCAGCACTGGAACAGTTTTTCCACTTTTGCATTTTTGCCTGGTCTTTTTGGTAATTGAAATCAGCTACACTGTACTATGTACCATTGCGACTGGTCATTACTATATTCAACTTTTGACTATAAGTTATGTGCCCTTCGGTAGCCCAGAAGACGTCAAATCTTTGGGCTAAGCCCATTTAACTCATCCAGCAATTGTCTTACTTCTAAGTCCAAGACAACCTCAATGTCTTTATCTACGTGTAGAAAAACCACACCATTTGTACATAAAAAACACAAGGTACTAGATACAGTCTGCTGTAAAAAGTACACTTAAACACTGACACACATAAATAAGGTGCCAAAAGATGCGGAATTGGGCCAGGCATCGGCAGCTGTTTTAAAAATTGCAAATTTCCCTGGTTTCCATGGAGTAAGAACCGTTGTTGGGCACGTGACTATGACATCAATAATCATTCAATTGTCGCTACAGCCAAAAGTATTGGTCGCAGAGCAACGCGGTTTGCACCATTCGATTTCTCGTTACAAAATACGCCGGATAAGCCTCTTACCAGCAGCACTGGAACAGTTTTTCCACTTTTGCATTTTTGCCTGGTCTTTTTGTTAATTTGAAATCGGCTACACTGTACTATGTACCATCGCGACTGGTCATTACTATATTCAACTTTTGACTATATGTTATGTGCCCTTCGGTAGCCCAGAAGACGTCAAATCTTTGGGCTAAGCCCATTTAACTCACCCAGCAATTGTCTTACTTCTAAGTCCAAGACAATCTCAATGTCTTTATCCACGTGTAGAAAAACCACACCATTTGTACATAAAAAACACAATGTACTTGATACAGTCTGCTGTAAAAAAAAAGTACACTTAAACACTGACACACATAAATAAGGTGCCAAAAGATGCGGAATTGGGCAAGGCATCGGCAGCTGTTTAAAAAATTGCATATTTCCCTGGTTTCCATGGAGTAAGAGGCGTTGCTGGGCACGTGATTATGACACCAATGATCATTCGATTGTCGCTACAGCCAAAAGTGTTGGTCGGAGAGCAACGCGGTTTGCACCATTCGATTTCTCGTCACAAAATACGTCGGATTAGCCTCTTACCAGCAGCACTGGAACGGTTTTTCCACTTTTGCATTTTTGCCTGGTCTTTTTGGTAATTGAAATCGGCTACACTGTAATATGTACCATCGCGACTGGTCATTACTATATTCAACTTTTGACTATAAGTTATGTGCCCTTCGGTAGCCCTGAAGACGTCAAATCTTTGGGCTAAGCCCATTTAACTCACCCAGCAATTGTCTTACTTCTAAGTCCATAACAATCTCAATGTCTTCATCTACGTGTAGAAAAACCACACCATTTGTACATAAAAAACACAAGGTACTTGATACAGTCTGCTGTAAAAAGTACACTTAAACACTGACACACATAAGAAAGGAACCAAAAGATGCGGAATTGGGCCAGGCATCGGCAGCTTTTTAAAAAATTGCAAATTTCCCTGGTTTCCATGGAGTAAGAGCCGTTGCTGGGCACGTGACTATGACACCAATGATCATTCAATTGTCGCTACAGCCAAAAGTATTGGTCGGAGAGCAACGCGGTTTGCACCATTCGATTTCTCGTTACAAAATACGTCGGATTAGCCTCTTAACAGCGGCACTGGAACGGTTTTTCCACTTTTGCATTTTTGCCTGGTCTTTTTGTTAATTGAAATCGGCTACACTGTAATATGTACCATCGCGACTGGTCATTACTATATTCAACTTTTGACTATAACTTATGTGCCCTTCGGTAGCCCTGAAGACGTCAAATCTTTGGGCTAAGCCCATTTAACTCACCCAGCAATTGTCTTACTTCTAGGTCCATAACAATCTCAATGTCTTCATCTACGTGTAGAAAAACCACACCATTTGTACATAAAAAACACAAGGTACTTGATACAGTCTGCTGTAAAAAGTACACTTAAACACTGACACACATAAATAAGGTGCCAAAAGATGCGGAATTGGGCCAGGCATCGGCAGCTGTTTAAAAAATTGCATATTTCCCTGGTTTCCATGGAGTAAGAGCCGTTGCTGGGCACGTGATTATGACACCAATGATCATTCAATTGTCGCTACAGCCAAAAGTATTGGTCGGAGAGCAACGCGGTTTGCACCATTCGATTTCTCGTCACAAAATACGTCGGATTAGCCTCTTAACAGCGGCACTGGAACGGTTTTTCCACTTTTGCATTTTTGCCTGGTCTTTTTGGTAATTGAAATCGGCTACACTGTAACATGTACCATCGCGACTGGTCATTACTATATTCAACTTTTGACTATAAGTTATGTGCCCTTCGGTAGCCCTGAAGACGTCAAATCTTTGGGCTAAGCCCATTTAACTCACCCAGCAATTGTCTTACTTCTAAGTCCATAAAAATCTCAATGTCTTCATCTACGTGTAGAAAAACCACACCATTTGTACATAAAAAACACAAGGTACTAGATACAGTCTGCTGTAAAAAGTACAACTGATCGCTGACCCACATAAATAAGGTGCCAAAAGATGCGGAATTGGGCAAGGCATCGGCAGCTGTTTAAAAAATTGCATATTTCCCTGGTTTCCATGGAGTAAGAGCCGTTGCTGGGCACGTGATTATGACACCAATGATCATTCGATTGTCGCTACAGCCAAAAGTATTGGTCGGAGAGCAACGCGATTTGCACCATTCGATTTCTCGTCACAAAATACGTCGGATTAGCCTCTTACCAGCGGCACTGGAACGGTTTTTCCACTTTTGCATTTTTGCCTGGTCTTTTTGTTAATTTGAAATCGGCTACACTGTAATATGTACCATCGCGACTGGTCATTACTATATTCAACTTTTGACTATAAGTTATGTGCCCTTCGGTAGCCCTGAAGACGTCAAATCTTTGGGCTAAGCCCATTTAACTCACCCAGCAATTGTCTTACTTCTAAGTCCATAACAATCTCAATGTCTTCATCTACGTGTAGAAAAACCACACCATTGGTACATATAAAACACAAGGTACTTGATACAGTCTGCTGTAAAAAGTACACTTAAACACTGACACACATAAATAAGGTGCCAAAAGATGCGGAATTGGGCCAGGCATCGGCAGCTGTTTAAAAAATTGCAAATTTCCCTGGTTTCCATGGAGTAAGAGCCGTTGCTGGGCACGTGACTATGACACCAATGATCATTCAATTGTCGCTACAGCCAAAAGTATTGGTCGGAGAGCAACGCGGTTTGCACCATTCGATTTCTCGTCACAAAATACGTCGGATTAGCCTCTTACCAGCAGCACTGGAACAGTTTTTCCACTTTTGCATTTTTGCCTGGTCTTTTTGTTAATTGAAATCGGCTACGCTGTACTATGTACCATCGCGACTGGTCATTACTATATTCAACTTTTGACTATAAGTTATGTGCCCTTCGGTAGCCCTGAAGACGTCAAATCTTTGGGCCAAGCCCATTTAACTCACCCAGCAATTGTCTTACTTCTAAGTCCAAGACAATCTCAATGTCTTTATCTACGCGTAGAAAAACCACACCATTTGTACATAAAAAACACAAGGTACTTAATACAGTCTGCTGTAAAAAGTACACTTAAACACTGACACACATAAATAAGGTGCCAAAAGATGCGGAATTGGGCCAGGCATCGGCAGCTGTTTAAAAAATTGCAAATTTCCCTGGTTTCCATGGAGTAAGAGCCGTTGATGGGCACGTGATTATGACACCAATGATCATTCGATTGTCGCTACAGCCAAAAGTATTGGTCGGAGAGCAACGCGGTTTGCACCATTCGATTTCTCGTCACAAAATACGTCGGATTAGCCTCTTACCAGCAGCACTGGAACGGTTTTTCCACTTTTGCAATTTTGCCTGGTCTTTTTGTTAATTGAAATCGGCTACACTGTACTATGTACCATCCCGACTGGTCATTACTATATTCAACTTTTGACTATAAGTTATGTGCCCTTCGGTAGCCCAGAAGACGTCAAATCTTTGGGCTAAGCCCATTTAACTCACCCAGCAATTGTCTTACTTCTAAGTCCAAGATAACCTCAATGTCTTTATCTACGTGTAGAAAAACCACACCATTTGTACATAAAAAACACAAGGTACTTAATACAGTCTGCTGTAAAAAGTACAACTGATCACTGACCCACATCAATAAGGTTCTAAAAGATGCGGAATTGGGCAAGGCATCGGCAGCTGTTTAAAAAATTGCATATTTCCCTGGTTTCCATGGAGTAAGAGCCGTTGCTGGGCACGTGATTATGACACCAATGATCATTCGATTGTCGCTACAGCCAAAAGTATTGATCGGAGAGCAACGCGGTATGCACCATTCGATTTCTCGTCACAAAATACGTCGGATTATCCTCTTACCAGCAGCACTGGAACAGTTTTTCCACTTTTGCATTTTTGCCTGGTCTTTTTGTTAATTGAAATCGGCTACACTGTACTATGTACCATCGCGACTGGTCATTACTATATTCAACTTTTGACTATAAGTTATATGCCCTTCGGTAGCCCTGAAGGCGTCAAATCTTTGGGCTAAGCCCATTTAACTCACCCAGCAATTGTCTTACTTCTAAGTCCAAGACAATCTCAATGTCTTTATCTACGTGTAGAAAAACCACACCATTTGTACATAAAAAACACAAGGTACTTGATACAGTCTGCTGTAAAAAGTACACTTAAACACTGACACACATAAATAAGGTGCCAAAAGATGCGGAATTGGGCCAGGCATTGGCAGCTGTTTAAAAAATTCCAAATTTCCCTGGTTTCCATGGAGTAAGAGCCGTTGCTGGGCACGTGATTATGACACCAATGATCATTCGATTGTCGCTACAGCCAAAAGTATTGGTCGGAGAGCAACGCGGTTTGCACCATTCGATTTCTCGTCACAAAATACGTCGGATTAGCCTTTTACCAGCAGCACTAGAACAGTTTTTCCACTTTTGCATTTTTGCCTGGTCTTTTTGTTAATTTGAAATCGGCTACACTGTACTATGTACCATCGCGACTGGTCATTACTATATTCAACTTTTGACTATATGCTATGTGCCCTTCGGTAGCCCAGAAGACGTCAAATCTTTGGGCTAAGCCCATTTAACTCACCCAGCAATTGTCTTACTTCTAAGTCCAAGACAACCTCAATGTCTTTATCTACGTGTAGAAAAACCACACCATTTGTACATAAAAAACACAAGGTACTAGATACAGTCTGCTGTAAAAAGTACAACTGATCACTGACCCACATCAATAAGGTTCTAAAAGATGCGGAATTGGGCAAGGCATCGGCAGCTGTTTAAAAAATTGCATATTTCCCTGGTTTCCATGGAGTAAGAGCCGTTGCTGGGCACGTGATTATGACACCAATGATCATTCAATTTTCGCTACAGCCAAAAGTATTGGTCGGAGAGCAACGCGGTTTGCACCATTCGATTTCTCGTCACAAAATACGTCGGATTAGCCTCTTACCAGCAGCACTGGAACAGTTTTTCCACTTTTGCATTTTTGCCTGGTCTTTTTGTTAATTTGAAATCGGCTACACTGTACTATGTACCATCGCGACTGGTCATTACTATATTCAACTTTTGACTATATGCTATGTGCCCTTCGGTAGCCCAGAAGACGTCAAATCTTTGGGCTAAGCCCATTTAACTCACCCAGCAATTGTCTTACTTCTAAGTCCAAGACAACCTCAATGTCTTTATCTACGTGTAGAAAAACCACACCATTTGTACATAAAAAACACAAGGTACTTGATACAGTCTGCTGTAAAAAGTACACTTAAACACTGACACACATAAATAAGGTGCCAAAAGATGCGGAATTGGGCAAGGCATCGGCAGCTGTTTAAAAAATTGCATATTTCCCTGGTTTCCATGGAGTAAAAGCCGTTGCTGGGCACGTGACTATGACATCAATGATCATTCAATTGTCGCTACAGCCAAAAGTATTGGTCGGAGAGCAACGCGGTTTGCACCATTCGATTTCTCGTCACAAAATACGTCGGATTAGCCTCTTACCAGCAGCACTGGAACAGTTTTTCCACTTTTACATTTTTGCCTGGTCTTTTTGTTAATTTGAAATCAGCTACACCGTACTATGTACCATCGCGACTGGTCATTACTATATTCAACTTTTGACTATAAGTTATGTGCCCTTCGGTAGCCCAGAAGACGTCAAATCTTTGGGCTAAGCCCATTTAACTCACCCAGCAATTGTCTTACTTCTAAGTCCAAGACAACCTCAATGTCTTTATCTACGTGTAGAAAAACCACACCATTTGTACATAAAAAACACAAGGTACTAGATACAGTCTGCTGTAAAAAGTACAACTGATCACTGACCCACATCAATAAGGTTCTAAAAGATGCGGAATTGGGCAAGGCATCGGCAGCTGTTTAAAAAATTGCATATTTCCCTGGTTTCCATGGAGTAAGAGCCGTTGCTGGGCACGTGATTATGACACCAATGATCATTCGATTGTCGCTACAGCCAAAAGTATTGATCGGAGAGCAACGCGGTATGCACCATTCGATTTCTCGTCACAAAATACGTCGGATTAGCCTCTTACCAGCAGCACTGGAACAGTTTTTCCACTTTTGCATTTTTGCCTGGTCTTTTTGTTAATTGAAATCGGCTACACTGTACTATGTACCATCGCGACTGGTCATTACTATATTCAACTTTTGACTATAAGTTATGTGCCCTTCGGTAGCCCTGAAGGCGTCAAATCTTTGGGCTAAGCCCATTTAACTCACCCAGCAATTGTCTTACTTCTAAGTCCAAGACAATCTCAATGTCTTTATCTACGTGTAGAAAAACCACACCATTTGTACATAAAAAACACAAGGTACTTGATACAGTCTGCTGTAAAAAGTACACTTAAACACTGACACACATAAATAAGGTGCCAAAAGATGCGGAATTGGGCCAGGCATTGGCAGCTGTTTAAAAAATTCCAAATTTCCCTGGTTTCCATGGAGTAAGAGCCGTTGCTGGGCACGTGATTATGACCCCAATGATCAGTCGATTGTCGCTACAGCCAAAAGTATTGGTCGGAGAGCAACGCGGTTTGCACCATTCGATTTCTCGTCACAAAATACGTCGGATAAGCCTCTTACCAGCAGCACTGGAACAGTTTTTCCACTTTTGCATTTTTGCCTGGTCTTTTTGTTAATTTGAAATCGGCTACACTGTACTCTGTACAATCGCGACTGGTCATTACTATATTCAACTTTTGACTATAAGTTATGTGCCCTTCGGTAGCCCAGAAGACCTGAAATCTTTGGGCCAAGCCTATTTAACTCACCCAGCAATTGTCTTATTTCTAAGTGCAAGACAATCCCAATGTCTTTATCTACGTGTAGAAAAACCACACTATTTGTACGTGAAAAACACAAGTTACTTGATACAGTCTGCTGTAAAAAGTACAACTGAACACTGACCCACTTCAGTAAGGTGCCAAAAGATGCGGAATTGAGCCAGGCATCGGCAGCTGTTGAAAAATTGCAAATTTCCCTGGTTTCCATGGAGTAAGAGACGTTGCTGGGCACGTGATTCATTCAATTGTCACTACAGCCAAAAGTATTGGTCGGAGAGCAACACGGTTTGCACCATTCGATTTCTCGTCACAAAATACGTCGTATTAGCCTCTTACCAGAACCACTGGAACAGTTTTTCCACTTTTGCATTTTTACCTGGTCTTTTTGTTAATTGAAATCGGCTACACTGTACAATCGCGACTGGTCATTACTATATTCAACTTTTGACTATAAGTTATGTGCCCTTCGGTAGCCCAGAAGACGTGAAATATTTGGGCTAAGCGCATTTAACTCACCCAGCAATTGTGTTACTTCTAAGTGCAAGACAATCTCAATGTCTTTATTTACGTGTAGAAAAACCACACCTTTTGTACATAAAAATCACAAGGTACTTGATACAGTCTGCTGTAAAAAGTACAACTGACAACAGCCCAAATGAATAAGGTGCCAAAAGATGCGAAATTGAGGCAGGCATCGGCAGCTGTTGAAAAATTGCAAATTTTCCTGGTTTCCATGGAGTAAGAGCCGTTGCTGGGCACGAGACTATGACATCAATGATCATTCAATTGTCACTACAGCCAAAAGTATTGGTCGGAGAGCAACGCGGTTTGCACCATTCGATTTGTCGTCACAAAATACGTCGGATTAGCCTCTTGTCAGAAGCACTGGAACAATTTTTCCAATTTTGCATTTTTGCCTGGTCTTTTTGTTAATTGAAATCGGCTACACTGTACTATGTACCATCGCGACTGGTCATTACTATATTCAACTTTTGACTATATGTTATGTGCCCTTCGGTAGCCCAGAAGACGTCAAATCTTTGGGCAAAGCCCTTTTAACTCACCCAGCAATTGCCTTACTTCTAAGTCGAAGACAATCTCAATGTCTTTATCTACGTGTAGAAAAACCACACCATTTGTACATGAAAAACACAAGGTACTTGATACAGTCTGCTGTAAAAAGTACAACTGAACACTGACCCACTTCAGTAAGGTGCCAAAAGATGCGGAATTGAGCCAGGCATCGGCAGCTGTTGAAAAATTGCAAATTTCCCTGGTTTCCATGGAGTAAGAGCCGTTGCTACGCACGTGATTATGACATCAATGATCATTCAATTGTCGCTACAGCCAAAAGTATTGGTCGGAGAGCAACGCGGATTGCACCATTCCATTTCTCGTTACAAAATATGTCGGATTAGCCTCTTACTAGTAGCACTGGAACAGTTTATCCACTTTTGCATTTTTGCCTGGTGTTTTTGTTAATTGAAACCGGCTACACTGTACTCTGTACAATCGCGACTGGTCATTACTATATTCAAATTTTGACTATAAGTTATGTGCCCTTCGGTAGCCCAGAAGACGACAAATCTTTGGGCCAAGCCCATTTAACTCACCCAGCAATTGCCTTACTTCTAAGTCGACGACAATCTCAATGTCTTTATCTACGTGTAGAAAAACCACACCATTTGTACGTGAAAAACACAAGGTACTTGATACAGTCTGCTGTAAAAAGTACAACTGAACACTGACCCACTTCAGTAAGGTGCCAAAAGATGTGGAATTGAGGCAGGCATCGGCAGCTGTTGAAAAATTGCAAATTTCCCTGGTTTCCATGGAGTAAGAGCCGTCGCTGTGCACGTGATTATGACATAAATGATCATTCAATTGTCACTACAGCCAAAAGTATTGGTCAGAGAGCAACGTGGATTGCACCATTCGATTTGTCGTCACAAAATACGTCGGATTAGCCTCTTACTAGTAGCACTGGAACGGTTTTTCCACTTTTGCATTTTTGCCTGGTCTTTTTGTTAATTGAAACCGGCTACACTGTACTCTGTACAATCGCGACTGGTCATTACTATATTCAACTTTTGACTATAAGTTATGTGCCCTTCGGTAGCCCAGAAGACCTGAAATCTTTGGGCCAAGCCCATTTTACTCACCCAGCAATTGTCTTATTTCTAAGTCCATGACAATCTCAATGTCTTTATCTACGTGTAGAAAAACCACACCATTTGTACATAAAAAACACAAGGTACTTGATACAGTCTGCTGTAAAAAGTACAACTAAACACTGACCCACATTTATAAGGTGCCAAAAGATGCGTTATTGGGCCAGGCATCGGCAGCTGTTAAAAAATTGCAAATATCCCTGGTTTCCATGGAGTAAGAGCCGTTGCTGGGCACGTGATTATCACATCAATGATTATTCAATTGTCGCTACAGCCAAAAGTATTGGTCGGAGAGCAACGCGGTTTGCACCATTCGATTTCTCGTCACAAAATACGTCGGATTAGCCTGTTACCAGCAGCACTGGAACATTTTTTTCCACTTTTGCATTTTTGCCTAATTATTTAGTTAATTGAAATCGGCTACACTGTACTCTGTACAATCGCGACTGGTCATTACTATATTCAACTTTTGACTATAAGTTATGTGCCCTTCGTGATTATGACATCAATGATCATTCAATTGTCACTACAGCCAAAAGTATTGGTCGGAGAGCAACGCGGTTTCCACCATTCGATTTCTAGTCACAAAATACGTCGGATTAGCCTCCTACCAGCAGCACTGGAACAGTTTTTCCACTTTTGCATTTTTTACCTGGTCTTTTTGTTAATTGAAATCGGCTACACTGTACTCTGTACAATCGCGACTGGTCATTACTATATTCAACTTTTGACTATAAGTTATGTGCCCTTCGGTAGCCCAGAAGACCTGAAATCTTTGGGCTAAGCGCATTTAACTCACCCAGCAATTGTGTTACTTCTAAGTGCAAGACAATCTCAATGTCTTTATTTACGTGTAGAAAAACCACACCTTTTGTACATAAAATTCACAAGGTACTTGATATAGTCTGCTGTAAAAAGTACAATTGACAACAGACCCACATGAATAAGGTTCTAAAAGATGCGGAATTGAGGCAGGCATCGGCAGCTGTTGAAAAATTGCAAATTTTCCTGGTTTCCATGGAGTAAGAGCCGTTGCTGGGCACGTGATTATGACATCAATGACCATTCAATTGTCACTACAGCCAAAAGTATTGGTCGGAGAGCAACGCGGTTTGCACCATTCGATTTGTCGTCACAAAATACGTCGGATTAGCCTCTTGTCAGCAGCACTGGAACAGTTTTTCGAATTTTGCATTTTTGCCTGGTCTTTTTGTTAATTGAAATCGACTATACTGTACTCTGTACAATCGCGACTGGTCATTACTATATTCAACTTTTGACTATATGTTATGTGCCCTTCGGTAGCCCAGAAGACGTCAAATCTTTGGGCTAAGCCCATTTAACTCACCCAGCAATTGCCTTACTTCTAAGTCGAAGACAATCTCAATGTCTTTATCTACGTGTAGAAAAACCACACCATTTGTACATGAAAAACACAAGGTACTTGATACAGTCTGCTGTAAAAAGTACAACTGAACACTGACCCACTTCAGTAAGGTGCCAAAAGATGCGGAATTGAGCCAGGCATCAGCAGCTGTTGAAAAATTGCAAATTTCCCTGGTTTCCATGGAGTAAGAGACGTTGCTACGCACGTGATTATGACATAAATAATCATTCAATTGTCACTACAGCCAAAAGTATTGGTCGGAGAGCAACGCGGATTGCACCATTCAAATTCTCGTCACAAAATACGTCGGATTAGCCTCTTACTAGTTGCACTGGAACAGTTTTTCCACTTTTGCATTTTTGCCTGGTGTTTTTGTTAATTGAAACCGGCTACACTGTACTCTGTACAATCGCGACTTTTCATTACTATATTCAACTTTTGACTATAAGTTATGTGCCCTTCGGTAGCCCAGAAGACCTGAAATCTTTGGGCCAAGCCCATTTAACTCACCCAACAATTGTCTTATTTCTAAGTCCAAGACAATCTCAATGTCTTTATCTACGTGTAGAAAAACCACACCATTTGTACGTGAAAAACACAAGGTACTTGATACCGTCTGCTGTAAAAAGTACAACTAAACTCTGACCCACATTTATAAGGTGCCAAAAGATGCGGAATTGGGCCAGGCATCGGCAGCTGTTGAAAAATTGCAAATATCCCTGGTTTCCATGGAGTAAGAGCCGTTGCTGGGCACGTGATTATGACATCAATGATCATTCTAATGTCGCTACAGCCAAAAGTATTGGTCGGAGAGCAACGCGGTTTGCACCATTCGATTTCTCGTCACAAAATACGTCGCATTAGCCTCTTACCAGCAGCACTGGAACAGTTTTTCCACTTTTGCATTTTTACCTGGTCTTTTTGTTAATTAAAATCGGCTACACTGTACTCTGTACAATCGCGACTGGTCATTACTATATTCAACTTTTGACTATAAGTTATGTGCCCTTCGGTAGCCCAGAAGACGACAAATCTTTGGGCTAAGCGCATTTAACTCACCCAGCAATTGCTTTACTTCTAAGTGCAAGACAATCTCAATGTCTTTATCTACGTGTAGAAAAACCAGACCATTTGTACATGAAAAACACAAGGTACATGATACAGTCTGCTGTAAAAAGTACAACTGAACACTGACCCACTTCAGTAAGGTGCCAAAAGATGCGGAATTGAGCCAGGCATCGGCAGCTGTTGAAAAATTGCAAATTTCCCTGGTTTCCATGGAGTAAGAGACGTTGCTGGGCACGTGATTCATTCAATTGTCATTACAGCCAAAAGTATTGGTCGGAGAGCAACGCGGTTTGCACCATTCGATTTCTCGTCACAAAATACGTCGGATTAGCCTCTTACCAGCAGCACTGGAACAGTTTTTCCACTTTAGCATTTTTACCTGGTCTTTTTGTTAATTGAAATCGGCTACACTGTACTCTGTACAATCGCGACTGGTCATTACTATATTCAACTTTTGACTATAAGTTATGTGCCCTTCGGTAGCCCAGAAGACCTGAAATCTTTGGGCTAAGCGCATTTAACTCACCCAGCAATTGTGTTACTTCTAAGTGCAAGACAATCTCAATGTCTTTATTTACGTGTAGAAAAACCACACCATTTGTACATAAAAAACACAAGGTACTTGATACAGTCTGCTGTAAAAAGTACAACTAAACACTGACCCACATTTATAAGGTGCCGAAAGATGCGTAATTGGGCCAGGCATCGGCAGCTGTTAAAAAATTGGAAATATCCCTGGTTTCCATGGAGTAAGAGACGTTGCTGGGCACGTGATTATGACATCAATGATCATTCAATTGTCACTACAGCCAAAAGTATTGGTCGGAGAGCAACGCGGTTTGCACCATTCGATTTCTCGTCACAAAATACGTCGGATTAGCCTCTTACTGGTAGCACTGGAACAGTTTTTCCACTTTTGCATTTTTGCCTGGTGTTTTTGTTAATTGAAACCGGCTACACTGTACTCTGTACAATCGCGACTGGTCATTACTATATTCAACTTTTGACTATATGTTATGTGCCCTTCGGTAGCCCAGAAGACGTCAAATCTTTGGGCTAAGCCCATTTAACTCACCCAGCAATTGCCTTACTTCTAAGTCGAAGACAATCTCAATGTCTTTATCTACGTGTAGAAAAACCACACTATTTGTACAAGAAAAACACAAGGTACTTAATACAGTCTGCTGTAAATAGTACAACTGAACACTGACCCACATTTATAAGGTGCCAAAAGATGCGGAATTGGGCCAGGCATCGGCAGCTGTTAAAAAATTGCAAATTTCCCTGGTTTCCATGGAGTAAGAGCCGTTACTGTGCACGTGATTATGACATCAATGATCATTGAATTGTCGCTACAGCCAAAAGTATTGGTCGGAGAGCAACGTGGTTTGCACCATTCGATTTCTCGTCACAAAATACGTCGGATTAGCCTCTTACCAGCAGCACTGGAACATTTTTTCCACTTTTGCATTTTTGCCTGGTCTTTTTGTTAATTGAAATCGGCTACACTGTACTCTGTACAATCGCGACTGGTCATTACTATATTCAATCTTTGACTATATGTTATGTGCCCTTCGGTAGCCCAGAAGACGACAAATCTTTGGGCTAAGCCCATTTAACTCACCCAGCAAATGCCTTACTTCTAAGTGCAAGACAATCTCAATGTCTTTATCTACGTGTAGAAAAACCACACCATTTGTACGTGAAAAACACAAGGTACTTGATACAGTCTGCTGTAAAAAGTACAACTGAACACTGACCCACTTCAGTAAGGTGCCAAAAGATGCGGAATTGAGCCAGGCATCGGCAGCTGTTGAAAAATTGCAAATTTTCCTGGTTTCCATGGAGTAAGAGACGTTGCTGGGCACGTGATTATGACATCAATGATCATTCAATTGTCACTACAGCCAAAAGTATTGGTCGGAGAGCAACGCGGATTGCACCATTCAAATTCTCGTCACAAAATACGTCGGATTAGCCTCTTACTAGTTGCACTGGAACAGTTTTTCCACTTTTGCATTTTTGCCTGGTGTTTTTGTTAATTGAAACCGGCTACACTGTACTCTGTACAATCGCGACTTTTCATTACTATATTCAACTTTTGACTATAAGTTATGTGCCCTTCGGTAGCCCAGAAGACCTGAAATCTTTGGGCCAAGCCCATTTAACTCACCCAACAATTGTCTTATTTCTAAGTCCAAGACAATCTCAATGTCTTTATCTACGTGTAGAAAAACCACACCATTTGTACGTGAAAAACACAAGGTACTTGATACAGTCTGCTGTAAAAAGTACAACTAAACTCTGACCCACATTTATAAGGTGCCAAAAGATGCGGAATTGGGCCAGGCATCGGCAGCTGTTGAAAAATTGCAAATATCCCTGGTTTCCATGGAGTAAGAGCCGTTGCTGGGCACGTGATTATGACATCAATGATCATTCAAATGTCGCTACAGCCAAAAGTATTGGTCGGAGAGCAACGCGGTTTGCACCATTCGATTTCTCGTCACAAAATACGTCGCATTAGCCTCTTACCAGCAGCACTGGAACAGTTTTTCCACTTTTGCATTTTTACCTGGTCTTTTTGTTAATTAAAATCGGCTACACTGTACTCTGTACAATCGCGACTGGTCATTACTATATTCAACTTTTGACTATAAGTTATGTGCCCTTCGGTAGCCCAGAAGACGACAAATCTTTGGGCTAAGCGCATTTAACTCACCCAGCAATTGCTTTACTTCTAATTGCAAGACAATCTCAATGTCTTTATCTACGTGTAGAAAAACCACACCATTTGTACATGAAAAACACAAGGTACATGATACAGTCTGCTGTAAAAAGTACAACTGAACACTGACCCACTTCAGTAAGGTGCCAAAAGATGCGGAATTGAGCCAGGCATCGGCAGCTGTTGAAAAATTGCAAATTTCCCTGGTTTCCATGGAGTAAGAGACGTTGCTGGGCACGTGATTCATTCAATTGTCATTACAGCCAAAAGTATTGGTCGGAGAGCAACGCGGTTTGCACCATTCGATTTCTCGTCACAAAATACGTCGGATTAGCCTCTTACCAGCAGCACTGGAACAGTTTTTCCACTTTAGCATTTTTACCTGGTCTTTTTGTTAATTGAAATCGGCTACACTGTACTCTGTACAATCGCGACTGTTCATTACTATATTCAACTTTTGACTATAAGTTATGTGCCCTTCGGTAGCCCAGAAGACGACAAATCTTTGGGCCAAGCCCATTTAAGTTACCCAGCAATTGCCTTACTTCTAAGTCGACGACAATCTCAATGTCTTTATCTACGTGTAGAAAAACCACACCATTTGTACGTGAAAAACACAAGGTTCTTGATACAGTCTGCTGTAAAAAGTACAACTGAACACTGACCCACTTCAGTAAGGTGCCAAAAGATGCGGAATTGAGCCAGGCATCGGCAGCTGTTGAAAAATTGCAAATTTCCCTGGTTTCCATGGAGTAAGAGCCGTTGCTACGCACGTGATTTTGACATAAATGATCATTCAATTGTCGCTACAGCCAAAAGTATTGGTCGGAAAGCAACGCGGTTTGCTCCATTCGATTTCTCGTCACAAAATACGTCGGATTAGCCTCTTACCAGCAGCACTGGAACAGTTTTTCCACTTTTGCATTTTTACCTGGTCTTTTTGTTAATTGAAATCGGCTACACTGTACTCTGTACAATCGCGACTGGTCATTACTATATTCAACTTTTGACTATAAGTTATGTGCCCTTCGGTAGCCCAGAAGACGTCAAATCTTTGGGCTAAGCCCATTTAACTCACCCAGCAATTGTCTTACTTCTAAGTCCAAGACAATCTCAATGTCTTTATTTACGTGTAGAAAAACCACACCATTTGTACATAAAAAGCACAAGGTACTTGATACAGTCTGCTGTAAAAAGTACAACTAAACACTGACCCACATTTATAAGGTGCCAAAAGATGCGAAATTGGGCCAGGCATCGGCAGCTGTTAAAAAATTGCAAATATCCCTGGTTTCCATGGAGTAAGAGCCGTTGCTGGGCACGTGATTATGACATCAATGATCATTCAATTGTCGCTACAGCCAAAAGTATTGGTCGGAGAGCAACGCGATTTGCACCATTCGATTTGTCGTCACAAAATACGTCGGATTAGCCTCTTACCAGCAGCACTGGAACATTTTTTCCACTTTTGCATTTTTGCCTGGTCTTTTTGTTAATTGAAATCGGCTACACTGTACTCTGTACAATCGCGACTGGTCATTACTATATTCAACTTTTGACTATATGTTATGTGCCCTTCGGTAGCCCAGAAGACGACAAATCTTTGGGCTAAGCCCATTTAACTCACCCAGCAATTGCCTTACTTCTAAGTGCAAGACAATCTCAATGTCTTTATCTACGTGTAGAAAAACCACACCATTTGTACATGAAAAACACAAGGTACTTGAAACAGTCTGCTGTAAAAAGTACAACTGAACACTGACCCACTTCAGTAAGGTGCCAAAAGATGCGGAATTTAGCCAGGCATCGGCAGCTGTTGAAAAATTGCAAATTTTCCTGGTTTCCATGGAGTAAGAGACGTTGCTGGGCACGTGATTATGACATCAATGATCATTCAATTGTCACTACAGCCAAAAGTATTGGTCGGAGAGCAACGCGGTTTGCACCATTCGATTTCTCGTCACAAAATACGTCGGATTAGCCTCTTACTGGTAGCACTGGAACAGTTTTTTCACTTTTGTATTTTTGCCTGGTGTTTTTGTTAATTGAAACCGGCTACACTGTACTCTGTACAATCGCGACTGGTCATTACTATATTCAACTTTTGACTATATGTTATGTGCCCTTCGGTAGCCCAGAAGACGTCAAATCTTTGGGCTAAGCCCATTTAACTCACCCAGCAATTGCCTTACTTCTAAGTCGAAGACAATCTGAATGTCTTTATCTACGTGTAGAAAAACCACACTATTTGTACAAGAAAAACACAAGGTACTTAATACAGTCTGCTGTAAATAGTACAACTGAACACTGACCCACATTTATAAGGTGCCAAAAGATGCGGAATTGGGCCAGGCATCGGCAGCTGTTTAAAAAATTGCAAATTTCCCTGGTTTCCATGGAGTAAGAGCCGTTACTGTGCACGTGATTATGACATCAAAGATCATTGAATTGTCGCTACAGCCAAAAGTATTGGTCGGAGAGCAACGCGGTTTGCACCATTCGATTTCTCGTCACAAAATACGTCGGATTAGCCTCTTGTCAGAGGCACTGGAACAATTTTTCGAATTTTGCATTTTTGCCTGGTCTTTTTGTTAATTTAAATCGGCTACACTGTACTATGTACCATCGCGACTGGTCATTACTATATTCAACTTTTGAATATATGTTATGTGCCCTTCGGTAGCCCAGAAGACCTGAAATCTTTGGGCTAAGCCCATTTAACTCACTCAGCAATTGCCTTACTTCTAAGTCGAAGACAATCTCAATGTCTTTATCTACGTGTAGAAAAACCACACCATTTGTACATGAAAAACACAAGGTACTTGATACAGTCTGCTGTAAAAAGTACAACTGAACACTGACCCACTTCAGTAAGGTGCCAAAAGATGCGGAATTGAGCCAGGCATCGGCAGCTGTTGAAAAATTGCAAATTTCCCTGGTTTCCATGGAGTAAGAGACGTTGCTGGGCACGTGATTATGACATCAATGATCATTCAATTGTCACTACAGCCAAAAGTATTGGTCGGAGAGCAACGCGGTTTGCACCATTCGATTTCTCGTCACAAAATACGTCGGATTAGCCTCTTACCAGCAGCAGTGGAACATTTTTTCCACTTTTGTATTTTTGCCTGGTCTTTTTGTTAATTGAAATCGACTACACTGTACTCTGTACAATCGCGACTGGTCATTACTATATTCAACTTTTGACTATAAGCTATGTGCCCTTCGGTAGCCCAGAAGACAACAAATCTTTGGGCCAAGCCCATTTAACTCACCCAGCAATTGTGTTACTTCTAAGTGCAAGACAATCTCAATGTCTTTATTTACGTGTAGAAAAAATCACACCATTTGTACATAAAAACACAAGGTACTTGATACAGACTGCTGTAAAAAGTACAACTTAACACTGACCGATATTTATAAGGTGCCAAAAGATGCGGAATTGGGCCAGGCATCGGCAGCTGTTAAAAAATTGCAAATATCCCTGGTTTCCATGGAGTAAGAGCCGTTACTGGGCACGTGATTATGACATCAATGATCATTGAATTGTCGCTACAGCCAAAAGTATTGGTCGGAGAGACAACGCGGTTTGCACCATTCGATTTCTCGTCACAAAATACGTCGGATTAGCCTCTTACCAGCAGCACTGGAACATTTTTTCCACTTTTGCATTTTTGCCTGGTCTTTTTGTTAATTGAAATCGGCTACACTGTACTCTGTACAATCGCGACTGGTCATTACTATATTCAACTTTTGACTATATGTTATGTGCCCTTCGGTAGCCCAGAAGACGACAAATCTTTGGGCTAAGCCCATTTAACTCACCCAGCAAATGCCTTACTTCTAAGTGCAAGACAATCTCAATGTCTTTATTTACGTGTAGAAAAATCACACCATTTGTACATAAAAAACACAAGGTACTTGATACAGACTGCTGTAAAAAGTACAACTTAACACTGACCGATATTTATAAGGTGCCAAAAGATGCGGAATTGAGCCAGGCATCGGCAGCTGTTAAAAAATTGCAAATATCCCTGGTTTCCATGGAGTAAGAGCCGTTACTGGGCACGTGATTATGACATCAATGATCATTGAATTGTCGCTACAGCCAAAAGTATTGGTCGGAGAGCAACGCGGTTTGCACCATTCGATTTCTCGTCACAAAATACGTCGGATTAGCCTCTTACCAGCAGCACTGGAACATTTTTTCCACTTTTGCATTTTTGCCTGGTCTTTTTGTTAATTGAAATCGGCTACACTGTACTCTGTACAATCGCGACTGGTCATTACTATATTCAATCTTTGACTATATGTTATGTGCCCTTCGGTAGCCCAGAAGACCTGAAATCTTTGGGCTAAGCCCATTTAACTCACCCAGCAAATGCCTTACTTCTAAGTGGAAGACAATCTCAATGTCTTTATCTACGTGTAGAAAAACCACACCATTTGTACGTGAAAAACACAAGGTACTTGATACAGTCTGCTGTAAAAAGTACAACTGAACACTGACCCACTTCAGTAAGGTGCCAAAAGATGCGGAATTGAGCCAGGCATCGGCAGCTGTTGAAAAATTGCAAATTTTCCTGGTTTCCATGGAGTAAGAGACGTTGCTGGGCACGTGATTATGACATCAATGATCATTCAATTGTCACTACAGCCAAAAGTATTGGTCGGAGAGCAACGCGGTTTGCACCATTCGATTTCTCGTCACAAAATACGTCGGATTAGCCTCTTACTGGTAGCACTGGAACAGTTTTTCCACTTTTGCATTTTTGCCTGGTGTTTTTGTTAATTGAAACCGGCTACACTGTACTCTGTACAATCGCAACTGGTCATTACTATATTCAACTTTTGACTATAAGTTATGTGCCCTTCGGTAGCCCAGAAGACGACAAATCTTTGGGCCAAGCCCATTTAACTCACCCAGCAATTGTCTTATTTCTAAGTGCAAGACAATCTCAATGTCTTTATCTACGTGTAGAAAAACCACACCATTTGTACGTGAAAAACACAAGGTACTTGATACAGGCTGCTGTAAAAAGTACAACTGAACACTGACGCACTTTAGTAAGGTGCCAAAAGATGCGGAATTGAGCCAGGCATCGGCAGCTGTTGAAAAATCGCAAATTTCCCTGGTTTCCATGGAGTAAGAGACGTTGCTGGGCACGTGATTATGACATCAATGATCATTCAATTGGCGCTACAGCCAAAAGTATTGGTCGGAGAGCAACGCGGTTTGCACCATTCGATTTCTCGTCACAAAATACGTCGGATTAGCCTCTTACCAGCAGCACTGGAACATTTTTTTCCACTTTTGCATTTTTGCCTGGTCTTTTTGTTAATTGAAATCGGCTACACTGTACTATGTACCATCGCGACTGGTCATTACTATATTCAACTTTTGACTATATGTTATGTGCCCTTCGGTAGCCCAAAAGACGTCAAATCTTTGGGCTAAGCCCATTTAACTCACCCAGCAATTGCCTTACTTCTAAGTCGAAGACAATCTCAATG
Source organism: Liolophura sinensis (assembly GCF_032854445.1). Lineage (NCBI taxonomy): Eukaryota > Metazoa > Mollusca > Polyplacophora > Chitonida > Chitonidae > Liolophura > Liolophura sinensis. The sequence continues at coordinate 17,894 of NW_027018066.1, read as the reverse complement.
TCTTTATCTACGTGTAGAAAAACCACACCATTTGTACATGAAAAACACAAGGTACTTGATACAGTCTGCTGTAAAAAGTACAACTGAACACTGACCCACTTCAGTAAGGTGCCAAAAGATGCGGAATTTAGCCAGGCATCGGCAGCTGTTGAAAAATTGCAAATTTCCCTGGTTTCCATGGAGTAAGAGACGTTGCTGGGCACGTGATTATGACATCAATGATCATTCAATTGTCACTACAGCCAAAAGTATTTGTCGTAGAGCAACGCGGTTTGCACCATTCGATTTCTCGTCACAAATACGTCGGATTAGCCTCTTACCAGCAGCACTGGAACAGTTTTTCCACTTTTGCATTTTTGCCTGGTGTTTTTGTTAATTGAAACGGCTTACACTGTACTATTTACAATCGCGACTGGTCATTACTATATTCAACTTTTGACTATAAGTTATGTTCCCTTCGGTAGCCCAGAAGACCTCAAATCTTTGGGCCAAGCCCATTTAACTCACCCAGCAATTGTCTTATTTCTAAGTGCAAGACAATCTCAATGTCTTTATCTACGTGTAGAAAAACCACACCATTTGTACGTGAAAAACACAAGGTACTTGATACAGTCTGCTGTAAAAAGTACAACTGAACACTGACCCACTTCAGTAGGGTGCCAAAAGATGCGGAATTGAGCCAGGCATCGGCAGCTGTTGAAAAATTGCAAATTTTCCCTGGTTTCCATGGAGTAAGAGCCGTTGCTACGCACGTGATTATGACATAAATGATCATTGAATTGTCCGCTACAGCCAAAAGTATTGGTCGGAGAGCAACGCGGATTGCACCATTCGATTTCTCGTCACAAAATACGTCGGATTAGCCTCTTACCAGCAGCACTGGAACATTTTTTCCACTTTTGCATTTTTGCCTGGTCTTTTTGTTAATTGAAACCGGCTACACTGTACTCTGTACAATCGCGACTGGTCATTACTATATTCAACTTTTGACTATATGTTATGTGCCCTTCGGTAGCCCAGAAGACGACAAATCTTTGGGCTAAGCCCATTTAACTCACCCAGCAATTGCCTTACTTCTAAGTGCAAGACAATCTCAATGTCTTTATCTACGTGTAGAAAAACCACACCATTTGTACATAAAAAACACAAGGTACTTGATACAGTCTGCTGTAAAAAGTACAACTGAACACTGACCCACTTCAGTAAGGTGCCAAAAGATGCGGAATTGAGCCAGGCATCGGCCAGCTGTTGAAAAATTGCAAATTTTCCTGGTTTCCATGGAGTAAGAGACGTTGCTGGGCACGTGATTATGACAATCAATGATCATTCAATTGTCACTACAGCCAAAAGTATTGGTCGGAGAGCAACGCGGTTTGCACCATCGATTTCTCGTCACAAAATACGTCGGATTAGCCTCTTACTGGTAGCACTGGAACAGTTTTTCCACTTTGCATTTTTGCCTGGTGTTTTTGTTAATTGAAACCGGCTACACTGTACTATTTACAATCGCGACTGGTCATTACTATATTCAACTTTTGAGCTATAAGGTATGTGCCCTTCGGTAGCCCAGAAGACCTGAAATCTTTGGGCCAAGCCCATTTAACTCACCCAGCAATTTGTGTTACTTCTAAGTCCAAGACAATCTCAATGTCTTTATCTACGTGTAGAAAAACCACACCATTTGTACGTGAAAAAACACAAGGTACTTGATACAGTCTGCTGTAAAAAGTACAACTTAACACTGACCCACTTCAGTAAGGTGCCAAAAGATGCGGAATTGAGCCAGGCATCGGCAGCTGTTGAAAAATTGTAAATTTCCCTGGTTTCCATGGAGTAAGAGCCGTTGCTGGGCACGTGATTATGACATAAATGATCAATTGAATTGTCACTACAGCCCAAAGTATTGGTCGGAGAGCAACGCGGTTTTGCACCATTCGATTTCTCGTCACAAAATACGTCGGATTAGCCTCTTACCAGCAGCAGTGGAACAATTTTTCCACTTTTGCATTTTTGCCTGGTCTTTTGTTAATTGAAATCGACTACACTGTACTCTGTACAATCGCGACTGGTCATTACTATATTCAACTTTTGACTATATGTTATGTGCCCTTCGGTAGCCCAGAAGACCCTGAAATCTTTGGGCTAAGCCCATTTAACTCACCCAGCAATTGCCTTACTTCTAAGTGCAAGACAATCTCAATGTCTTTATCTACGTGTAGAAAAACCACACCATTTGTACGTGAAAAACACAAGGTACTTGATACAGTCTGCTGTAAAAAGTACAACTTAACACTGACCCACTTCAGTAAGGTGCCAAAGATGCGGAATTGAGCCAGGCATCGGCAGCTGTTGAAAAATTGCAAATTTCCCTGGTTTCCATGGAGTAAGAGCCGTTACTGGGCAAGTGATTATGACATCAATGATCATTGAATTGTCACTACAGCCAAAAGTATTGGTCGGAGAGCAACGCGGATTGCACCATTCGATTCTCGTCTCAAAATACGTCGGATTAGCCTCTTGTCAGCAGCACTGGAACAATTTTTCGAATTTTGCATTTTTGCATGGTCTTTTTGTTAATTGAAATCGGCTACACTGTACTATGTACCATCGCGACTGGTCATTACTATATTCAACTTTTGAATATATGTTATGTGCCCTTCGGTAGCCCAGAAGACCTGAAATCTTTGGGCTAAGCCCATTTACTCACCCAGCAATTGCCTTACTTCTAAGTCGAAGACAATCTCAATGTCTCTATCTACGTGTAGAAAAACCAGACCATTTGTACATAAAGAACACAAGGTACTTGATACAGTCTGCTGTAAAAAGTTCAACTGACCACAGACCCACATGAATAAGGTGCCAAAAGACGCGGAATTGAGCCAGGCATCGGCAGCTGTTGAAAAATTGCAAATTTCCCTGGTTTCCATGGAGTAAGAGCCGTTGCTGTGCACGTGATTATGACATAAATGATCATTCAATTGTCACTACAGCCAAAAGTATTGGTCGGAGAGCAACGCGGATTGCACCATTCGATTTCTCGTCACAAAATACGTCGGATTAGCCTCTTACTAGTAGCACTGGAACAGTTTTTCCACTTTTGCATTTTTGCCTGGTCTTTTTGTTAATTGAAACCGGCTACACTGTACTCTGTACAATCGCGACTGGTCATTACTATATTCAACTTTTGACTATAAGTTATGTGCCCTTCGGTAGCCCAGAAGACCTGAAACCTTTGGGCTAAGCCCATTTAACTCACCCAGCAATTGTCTTATTACTAAGTGCAAGACAATCTCAATGTCTTTATTTACGTGTAGAAAAACCAGACCATTTGTACATAAAAAACACAAGGGTACTTGATACAGTCTGCTGTAAAAAGTACAACTAAACACTGACCCACATTTATAAGGTGCCAAAAGATGCGGAATTGAGCCAGGCATCGGGAGCTGTTGAAAAATTGCAAATTTCCCTGGTTTCCATGGAGTAAGAGACGTTGCTGGGCACGTGATTATGACATCAATGATCATTGAATTGTCACTACAGCCAAAAGTATTGGTCGGAGAGCAACGCGGTTTGCACCATTCGATTTCTCGTCACAAAATACGTCGGATTAGCGTTTTACCAGCAGCACTGGAACAGTTTTTCCATGTTTGCATTTTTACCTGGTCTTTTTGTTAATTGAAATCGACTACACTGTACTCTGTACAATCGCGAATGGTCATTACTATATTCAACTTTTGACTATAAGTTATGTGCCCTTCGGTAGCCAGAAGACGACAAATCTTTGGGCTAAGCCCATTTAACTCACCCAGCAATTGCCTTACTTCTAAGTGCAAGACAATCTCAATGTCTTTATCTACGTGTAGAAAAACCACACCATTTGTACATAAAGAACACAAGGTACTTGATACAGTCTGCTGTAAAAAGTACAACTTAAAACTGACCCACTTCAGTAAGGTGCCAAAAGATGCGGAATTGGGCCAGGCATCGGCAGCTGTTGAAAAATTGCAAATTTCCCTGGTTTCCATGGAGTAAGAGACGTTGCTGGGCACGTGATTATGACATCAATGATCATTGAATTGTCACTACAGCCAAAAGTATTGGTCGGAGAGCAACGCGGGTTTGCACCATTCGATTTCTCGTCACAAAAATACGTCGGATTAGCGTCTTACCAGCAGCACTGGAACAGTTTTTTCCACTTTTGGCATTTTTACCTAGTCTTTTTGTTAATTGAAATCGGCTACACTGTACTCTGTACAATCGCGACTGGTCATTACTATATTCAACTTTTGACTATAAGTTATGTGCCCTTCGGTAGCCCAGAAGACGTCAAATCTTTGGGCTAAGCCCATTTAACTCACCCAGCAATTGTGTTACTTCTAAGTCCAAGACAATCTCAATGTCTTTATCTACGTGTAGAAAAACCAGACCATTTGTACATAAAAAACACAAGGTACTTGATACAGTCTGCTGTAAAAAGTACAACTGAACACTGACCCACTTCAGTAAGGTGCCAAAAGACGCGGAATTGAGCCAGGCATCGGCAGCTGTTGAAAAATTGCAAATTTCCCTGGTTTCCATGGAGTAAGAGCCGTTGCTGTGCACGTGATTATGACATAAATGATCATTCAATTGTCACTACAGCCAAAAGTGTTGGTCGGAGAGCAACACGGATTGCACCATTCGATTTCTCGTCACAAAATACGTCGGATTAGCCTTTTACTAGTAGCACTGGAACAGTTTTTCCCACTTTTGCATTTTTGCCTGGTCTTTTTGTTAATTGAAACCGTCTACACTGTACTCTGTAAAATCGCGACTGGTCATTACTATATTCAACTTTTGACTATAAGTTATGTGCCCTTCGGGTAGCCCAGAAGACCTGAAACCTTTGGGCTAAGCCCATTTAACTCACCCAGCAATTGTCTTATTACTAAGTGCAAGACAATCTCAATGTCTTTATTTACGTGTAGAAAAAACCACACCATTTGTACATAAAAAACACAAGGTACTTGATACAGTCTGCTGTAAAAAGTACAACTAAACACTGACCCACATTTATAAGGTGCCAAAAGATGCGGAATTGGGCCAGGCATCGGCAGCTGTTAAAAAATTGCAAATATCCCTGGTTCCATGGGAGTAAGAGCCGTTGCTGGGCACGTGATTATGACATCAATGATCATTCAATTGTCACTACAGCCAAAAGTATTGGTCGGAGAGCAACGCGGTTTGCACCATTCGATTTCTCGTCACAAAATACGTCGGATTAGCGTCTTACCAGCAGCACTGGAACAGTTTTTCCACTTTTGCATTTTTACCTGGTCTTTTTGTTAATTGAAATCGGCTACACTGTACTCTGTACAATCGCGACTGGTCATTACTATATTCAACTTTTGACTATAAGTTATGTGCCCTTCGGTAGCCCAGAAGACGTCAAATCTTTGGGCTAAGCCCATTTAACTCACCCAGCAATTGTGTTACTTCTGAGTCCAAGACAATCTCAATGTCTTTATCTACGTGTAGAAAAACCACACCATTTGTACATAAAAAACACAAGGTACTTGATACAGTCTGCTGTAAAAAGTACAACTGAACACTGACCCACTTCAGTAAGGTGCCAAAAGACGCGGAATTGAGCCAGGCATCGGCAGCTGTGAAAAATTGCAAATTTCCCTGGTTTCCATGGAGTAAGAGCCGTTGCTGTGCACGTGATTATGACATAAATGATCATTCAATTGTCACTACAGCCAAAAGTATTGGTCGGAGAGCAACACGGATTGCACCATTCGATTTCTCGTCACATAATACGTCGGATTAGCCTCTTACTAGTAGCACTGGAACAGTTTTTCCACTTTTGCATTTTTGCCTGGTCTTTTTGTTAATTGAAACCGGCTACACTGTACTCTGTACAATCGCGACTGGTCATTACTATATTCAACTTTTGACTATAAGTTATGTGCCCTTCGGTAGCCCAGAAGACCTGAAACCTTTGGGCTAAGCCCATTTAACTCACCCAGCAATTGTCCTTATTACTAAGTGCAAGACAATCTCAATGTCTTTATTTACGTGTAGAAAAACAGACCATTTGTACATAAAAAACACAAGGTACTTGATACAGTCTGCTGTAAAAAGTACAACTAAACACTGACCCACATTTATAAGGTGCCAAAAGATGCGGAATTGGGGCCAGGCATCGGCAGCTGTTAAAAAATTGCAAATATCCCTGGTTTCCATGGAGTAAGAGCCGTTGCTGGGCACGTGATTATGACATCAATGATCATTCAATTGTCACTACAGCCAAAAGTATTGGTCGGAGAGCAACCCGGTTTGCACCATTCGATTTCTCGTCACAAAATACGTCGGATTAGCCTCTTACCAGCAGCACTGGAACATTTTTTCCACTTTTGCATTTTTGCCTGGTCTTTTTGTTAATTGAAACCGGCTACACTGTACTCTGTACAATCGCGACTGGTCATTACTATATTCAACTTTTGACTATAAGTTATGTGCCCTTCGGTAGCCCAAAAGACGACAAATCTTTGGGCTAAGCCCATTTAACTCACCCAGCAATTGCCTTACTTCTAAGTGCAAGACAATCTCAATGTCTTTATCTACGTGTAGAAAAAACCACACCATTTGTACATAAAGAACACAAGGTACTTGATACAGTCTGCTGTAAAAAGTACAACTGAACACTGACCCACTTCAGTAAGGTGCCAAAAGATGCGGAATTGGGCCAGGCATCGGCAGCTGTTGAAAAATTGCAAATTTCCCTGGTTTCCATGGAGTAAGAGACGTTGCTGGGCACGTGATTATGACATCAATAATCATTCAATTGTCACTACAGCCAAAAGTATTGGTCGGAGAGCAACGCGGTTTGCACCATTCGATTTGTCGTCACAAAATACGTCGGATTAGCGTCTTACCAGCAGCACTGGAACAGTTTTTCCACTTTTGCATTTTTACCTGGTCTTTTTGTTAATTGAAATCGGCTACACTGTACTCTGTACAATCGCGACTGGTCATTACTATATTCAACTTTTGAATATATGTTATGTGCCCTTCGGTAGCCCAGAAGACCTGAAATCTTTGGGCTAAGCCCATTTAACTCACCCAGCAATTGCCTTACTTCTAAGTGCAAGACAATCTCAATGTCTTTATCTACGTGTAGAAAAACCACACCATTTGTACGTGAAAAACACAAGGTACTTGATACAGTCTGCTGTAAAAAGTACAACTGAACACTGACCCACTTCAGTAAGGTGCCAAAAGATGCAGAATTGAGCCAGGCATCGGCAGCTGTTGAAAAATTGCAAATTTCCCTGGTTTCCATGGAGTAAGAGACGTTGCTGGGCACGTGATTATGACATCAATGATCATTGAATTGTCACTACAGCCAAAAGTATTGGTCGGAGAGCAACGCGGTTTGCACCATTCGATTTCTCGTCACAAAATACGTCGGATTAGCCTCTTACCAGCAGCACTGGAACAGTTTTTCCACTTTTGCATTTTTACCTGGTCTTTTTGTTAATTAAAATCGGCTACACTGTACTCTGTACAATCGCGACTGGTCATTACTATATTCAACTTTTGACTATAAGTTATGTGCCCTTCGGTAGCCCAGAAGACGTCAAATCTTTGGGCTAAGCCCATTTAACTCACCCAGCAATTGTCTTACTTCTAAGTCCAAGACAATCTCAATGTCTTTATCTACGTGTAGAAAAACCAGACCATTTGTACATAAAAAACGCAAGGTACTTGATACAGTCTGCTGTAAAAAGTACAACTTAACACTGACCCACATTTATAAGGTGCCAAAAGATGCGGAATAAGGCCAGGCATCGGCAGCTGTTAAAAAATTGCAAATATCCCTGGTTTCCATGGAGTAAGAGCCGTTACTGGACACGTGATTATGACATCAATGATCATTGAATTGTCGCTACAGCCAAAAGTATTGGTCGGAGAGCAACGCGGTTTGCACCATTCGATTTCTCGTCACAAAATACGTCGATTAGCCTCTTGTCAGCAGCACTGGAACAATTTTTCGAATTTTGCATTTTTGCCTGGTCTTTTTGTTAATTGAAATCGGCTACACTGTACTATGTACCATCGCGACTGGTCATTACTATATTCAACTTTTGAATATATGTTATGTGCCCTTCGGTAGCCCAGAAGACCTGAAATCTTTGGGCTAAGCCCATTTAAGTCACCCAGCAATTGCCTTACTTCTAAGTCGAAGACAATCTCAATGTCTTTATCTACGTGTAGAAAAACCACACCATTTGTACATGAAAAACACAAGGTACTTGATACAGTCCTGCTGTAAAAAGTACAACTGAACACTGACCCACTTTAGTAAGGTGCCAAAAGATGCGGAATTGAGCCAGGCATCGGCAGCTGTTGAAAAATTGCAAATTTCCCTGGTTTCCATGGAGTAAGAGACGTTGCTGGGCACGTGATTATGACATCAATGATCTTTCAATTGTCACTACAGCCAAAAGTATTGGTCGGAGAGCAACGCGGTTTGCACCATTCGATTTCTCGTCACAAAATACGTCGGATTAGCCTCTTACCAGCAGCAGTGGAACATTTTTTCCACTTTTGTATTTTTGCCTGGTCTTTTTGTTAATTGAAATCGACTACACTGTACTCTGTACAATCGCGACTGGTCATTACTATATTCAACTTTTGACTATAAGGTATGTGCCCTTCGGTAGCCCAGAAGACTACAAATCTTTGGGCCAAGCCCATTTAACTCACCCAGCAATTGTGTTACTTCTAAGTGCAAGACAATCTCAATATCTTTATCTACGTGTAGAAAAATCACACCATTTGTACATAAAAAAACACAAGGTACTTGATACAGTCTGCTGTAAAAAGTACAACTTAACACAGACCGATATTTATAAGGTGCCAAAAGATGCGAAATTGGGCCAGGCATCGGCAGCTGTTAAAAAATTGCAAATATCCCTGGTTTCCATGGAGTAAGAGCCGTTACTGGGCACGTGATTATGACATCAATGATCATTGAATTGTCGCTACAGCCAAAAGTATTGGTCGGAGAGCAACGCGGTTTGCACCATTCGATTTCTCGTCACAAAATACGTCGGATTAGCCCCTTACCAGCAGCACTGGAACAGTTTTTCCACTTTTGCATTTTACCTGGTCTTTTTGTTAATTAAAATCGGCTACACTGTACTCTGTACAATCGCGACTGGTCATTACTATATTCAACTTTTGACTATAAGTTATGTGCCCTTCGGTAGCCCAGAAGACGACAAATCTTTGGGCCAAGCCCATTTAAACTCACCCAGCAATTGCCTTACTTCTAAGTGCAAGACAATCTCAATGTCTTTATCTACGTGTAGAAAAACCACACCATTTGTACGTGAAAAACACAAGGTACTTGATACAGTCTGCTGTAAAAAGTACAACTGAACACTGACCCACTTCAGTAAGGTGCCAAAAGATGCAGAATTGAGCCAGGCATCGGCAGCTGTTGAAAAATTGCAAATTTCCCTGGTTTCCATGGAGTAAGAGACGTTTGCTGGGCACGTGATTATGACATCAATGATCATTGAATTGTCGCTACAGCCAAAAGTATTGGTCGGAGGAGCAACGCGGTTTGCACCATTCGATTTCTCGTCACAAAATACGTCGGATTAGCCTCTTGTCAGCAGCACTGGAACAATTTTTCGAATTTTTCATTTTTGCCTGGTCTTTTTGTTATTGAAATCGGCTACACTGTACTATGTACCATCGCGACCTGGTCATTACTATATTCAACTTTTGAATATATGTTATGTGCCCTTCGGTAGCCCAGAAGACCTGAAATCTTTGGGCTAAGCCCATTTAAGTCACCCAGCAATTGCCTTACTTCTAAGTCGAAGACAATCTGAATGTCTTTATCTACGTGTAGAAAAACCACACCATTTGTACATAAAAAACACAAGGTACTTGATACAGTCTGCTGTAAAAAGTACAACTGAACACTGACCCACTTCAGTAAGGTGCCAAAAAGACGCGGAATTGAGCCAGGCATCGGCAGCTGTTGAAAAATTGAAATTTCCCTGGTTTCCATGGAGTAAGAGCCGTTGCTGTGCACGTGATTATGACATAAATGATCATTCAATTGTCACTACAGCCAAAAGTGTTGGTCGGAGAGCAACACGGATTGCACCATTCGATTTCTCGTCACAAAATACGTCGGATTAGCCTTTTACTAGTAGCACTGGAACAGTTTTTCCACTTTTGCATTTTTGCCTGGTCTTTTTGTTAATTGAAACCGTCTACACTGTACTCTGTAAAATCGCGACTGGTCATTACTATATTCAACTTTTGACTATAAGTTATGTGCCCTTCGGTAGCCCAGAAGACCTGAAACCTTTGGGCTAAGCCCATTTAACTCACCCAGCAATTGTCTTATTACTAAGTGCAAGACAATCTCAATGTCTTTATTTACGTGTAGAAAAACCACACCATTTGTACATAAAAAACGACAAGGTACTTTGATACAGTCTGCTGTAAAAGTACAACTAAACACTGACCCACATTTATAAGGTGCCAAAAGATGCGGAATTGGGCCAGGCATCGGCAGCTGTTAAAAAATTGCAAATATCCCTGGTTTCCATGGAGTAAGAGCCGTTGCTGGGCACGTGATTATGACATCAATGATCATTCAATTGTCACTACAGCCAAAAGTATTGGTCGGAGAGCAACGCGGTTTGCACCATTCGATTTCTCGTCACAAAATACGTCGGATTAGCGTCTTACCAGCAGCACTGGAACAGTTTTTCCACTTTTGCATTTTTACCTGGTCTTTTTGTTAATTGAAATCGGCTACACTGTACTCTGTACAATCGCGACTGGTCATTACTATATTCAACTTTTGACTATAAGTTATGTGCCCTTCGGTAGCCCAGAAGACGTCAAATCTTTGGGCTAAGGCCCATTTAACTCACCCAGCAATTGTGTTACTTCTGAGTCCAAGACAATCTCAATGTCTTTATCTACGTGTAGAAAAACCACACCATTTTGTACATAAAAAACACAAGGTACTTGATACAGTCTGCCTGTAAAAAGTACAACTGAACACTGACCCACTTCAGTAAGGTGCCAAAAGACGCGGAATTGAGCCAGGCATCGGCAGCTGTTGAAAAATTGCAAATTTCCCTGGTTTCCATGGAGTAAGAGCCGTTGCTGTGCACGTGATTATGACATAAATGATCATTCAATTGTCACTACAGCCAAAAGTATTGGTCGGAGAGCAACACGGATTGCACCATTCGATTTCTCGTCACATAATACGTCGGATTAGCCTCTTACTAGTAAGCACTGGAACAGTTTTTCCACTTTTGCATTTTTGCCTGGTCTTTTTGTTAATTGAAACCGGCTACACTGTACTCTGTACAATCCGCGACTGGTCATTACTATATTCAACTTTTGACTATAAGTTATGTGCCCTTCGGTAGCCCAGAAGGACCTGAAACCTTTGGGCTAAGCCCATTTAACTCACCCAGCAATTGTCTTATTACTAAGTGCAAGACAATCTCAATGTCTTTATTTACGTGTAGAAAAACCAGACCATTTGTACATAAAAAACACAAGGTACTTGATACAGTCTGCTGTAAAAAGTACAACTAAACACTGACCCACATTTATAAGGTGCCAAAAGATGCGGAATTGGGCCAGGCATCGGCAGCTGTTAAAAAATTGCAAATATCCCTGGTTTCCATGGAGTAAGAGCCGTTGCTGGGCACGTGATTATGACATCAATGATCATTCAATTGTCACTACAGCCAAAAGTATTGTCGGAGAGCAACCCGGTTTGCACCATTCGATTTCTCGTCACAAAATACGTCGGATTAGCCTCTTACCAGCAGCACTGGAACATTTTTTCCACTTTTGCATTTTTGCCTGGTCTTTTTGTTAATTGAAACCGGCTACACTGTACTCTGTACAATCGCGACTGGTCATTACTATATTCAACTTTTGACTATAAGTTATGTGCCCCTTCGGTAGCCCAAAAGACGACAAATCTTTGGGCTAAGCCCATTTAACTCACCCAGCAATTGCCTTACTTCTAAGTGCAAGACAATCTCAATGTCTTTATCTACGTGTAGAAAAACCACACCATTTGTACATAAAGAACACAAGGTACTTGATACAGTCTGCTGTAAAAAGTACAACTGAACACTGACCCACTTCAGTAAGGTGCCAAAAGATGCGGAATTGGGCCAGGCATCGCAGCTGTTGAAAAATTGCAAATTTCCCCTGGTTTCCATGGAGTAAGAGACGTTGCTGGGCACGTGATTATGACATCAATAATCATTCAATTGTCACTACAGCCAAAAGTATTGGTCGGAGAGCAACGCGGTTTGCACCATTCGATTTGTCGTCACAAAATACGTCGGATTAGCGTCTTACCAGCAGCACTGGAACAGTTTTTCCCACTTTTGCATTTTTACCTGGTCTTTTTGTTAATTGAAATCGGCTACACTGTACTCTGTACAATCGCGACTGGTCATTACTATATTCAACTTTTGACTATAAGTTATGTGCCCTTCGGTAGCCCAGAAGACTACAAATCTTTGGGCCAAGCCCATTTAACTCACCCAGCAATTGTGTTACTTCTAAGTGCAAGACAATCTCAATATCTTTATCTACGTGTAGAAAAATCACACCATTTGTACATAAAAAACACAAGGTACTTGATACAGTCTGCTGTAAAAAGTACAACTTAACACTGACCGATATTTTAAGGTGCCAAAAGATGCGGAATTGGGCCAGGCATCGCAGCTGTTAAAAAATTGCAAATATCCCTGGTTTCCATGGAGTAAGAGCCGTTACTGGGCACGTGATTATGACATCAATGATCATTGAATTGTCGCTACAGCCAAAAGTATTGGTCGGAGAGCAACGCGGTTTGCACCATTCGATTTCTCGTCACAAAATACGTCGGATTAGCCCCTTACCAGCAGCACTGGAACAGTTTTTCCACTTTTGCATTTTTACCTGGTCTTTTTGTTAATTAAAATCGGCTACACTGTACTCTGTACAATCGCGACTGGTCATTACTATATTCAACTTTTGACTATAAGTTATGTGCCCTTCGGTAGCCCAGAAGACGACAAATCTTTGGGCCAAGCCCATTTAACTCACCCAGCAATTGCCTTACTTCTAAGTGCAAGACAATCTCAATGTCCTTTATCTACGTGTAGAAAAACCACACCATTTGTACGTGAAAAACACAAGGTACTTGATACAGTCTGCTGTAAAAAGTACAACTGAACACTGACCCACTTCAGTAAGGTGCCAAAAGATGCAGATTGAGCCAGGCATCGGCAGCTGTTGAAAAATTGCAAATTTCCCTGGTTTCCATGGAGTAAGAGACGTTGCTGGGCACGTGATTATGACATCAATGATCATTTAATTGTCACTACAGCCAAAAGTATTGGTCGGAGAGCAACGCGGTTTGCACCATTCGATTTCTCGTCACAAAATACGTCGGATTAGCCTCTTACCAGCAGCACTGAACAGTTTTTCCACTTTTGCATTTTTACCTTGTCTTTTTGTTAATTGAAATCGGCTACACTGTACTCTGTACAATCGCGACTGGTCATTACTATATTCAACTTTTGACTATAAGTTATGTGCCCTTCGGTAGCCCAGAAGACGTCAAATCTTTGGGCTAAGCCTTTTAACTCACCCAGCAATTGTCCTTACTTCTAAGTCGAAGACAATCTCAATGTCTTTATCTACGTGTAGAAAAACCAGACCATTTGTACATAAAAAACACAAGGTACTTGATACAGTCTGCTGTAAAAAGTTCAACTGACCACAGACCCACATGAATAAGGTGCCAAAAGACGCGGAATTGAGCCAGGCATCGGCAGCTGTTGAAAAATTGCAAATATCCCTGGTTTCCATGGAGTAAGAGCCGTTGCTTGTGCACGTGATTATGACATAAATGATCATTCAATTGTCACTACAGCCAAAAGTATTGGTCGGAGAGCAACGCGGATTGCACCATTCGATTTCTCGTCACAAAATACGTCGGATTAGCCTCTTACTAGTAGCACTGGAACAGTTTTTCCACTTTTTGCATTTTTGCCTGGTCTTTTTGTTAATTGAAACCGGTTACACTGTACTCTGTACAATCGCGACTGGTCATTACTATATTCAACTTTTGACTATAAGTTATGTGCCCTTCGGTAGCCCAGAAGACCTGAAATCTTTGGGCTAAGCCCATTTAACTCACCCAGCAATTGTCCTTATTACTAAGTGCAAGACAATCTCAATGTCTTTATTTACGTGTAGAAAAACCAGACCATTTGTACGTGAAAAACACAAGGTACTTGATACAGTCTGCTGTAAAAAGTACAACTGAACACTGACCCACATTTATAAGGTGCCAAAAGATGCGGAATTGGGCCAGGCATCGGCAGCTGTTAAAAAAATTGCAAATATCCCTGGTTTCCATGGAGTAAGAGCCGTTGCTGGGCACGTGATTATGACATCAATGATCATTCAATTGTCGCTACAGCCAAAAGTATTGGTCGGAGAGCAACCCGGTTTGCACCATTCGATTTCTCGTCACAAAATACGTCGGATTAGCCTCTTGTCAGCAGCACTGGAACAATTTTTCAAATTTTGCATTTTTGCCTGGTCTTTTTGTTAATTGAAATCGACTACACTGTACTCTGTACAATCGCGACTGTCATTACTATATTCAACTTTTGACTATAAGTTATGTGCCCTTCGGTAGCCCAGAAGACCTGAAATCTTTGGGCTAAGCCCATTTAACTCACCCAGCAATTGTCTTATTACTAAGTGCAAGACAATCTCAATGTCTTTATTTACGTGTAGAAAAACCAGACCATTTGTACATAAAAAACACAAGGTACTTGATACAGTCTGCTGTAAAAAGTACAACTAAACACTGACCCACATTTATAAGGTGCCAAAAGATGCGGAATTGGGCCAGGCATCGGCAGCTGTTAAAAAATTGCAAATATCCCTGGTTTCCATGGAGTAAGAGCCCGTTGCTGGGCACGTGATTATGACATCAATGATCATTCAATTGTCGCTACAGCCAAAAGTATTGGTCGGAGAGCAACCCGGTTTGCACCATTCGATTTCTCGTCACAAAATACGTCGGATTAGCCTCTTACCAGCAGCACTGGAACATTTTTTTCCACTTTTGCATTTTTGCCTGGTCTTTTTGTTAATTGAAATCGGCTACACTGTACTCTGTACAATCGCGACTGGTCATTACTATATTCAACTTTTGACTATAAGTTATGTGCCCTTCGGTAGCCCAGAAGACGACAAATCTTTGGGCTAAGCCCATTTAACTCACCCAGCAATTGCCTTACTTCTAAGTGCAAGACAAATCTCAATGTCTTTATCTACGTGTAGAAAAACCACACCATTTGTACATAAAGAACACAAGGTACTTGATACAGTCTGCTGTAAAAAGTACAACTTAACACTGACCCACCTTAGTAAGGTGCCAAAAGATGCGGAATTTAGCCAGGCATCGGCAGCTGTTGAAAAATTGCAAATATCCCCTGGTTTCCATGGAGTAAGAGACGTTGCTGGGCACGTGATTATGACATCAATGATCATTCAATTGTCACTACAGCCAAAAGTATTGGTCGGAGAGCAACGCGGTTTGCACCATTCGATTTGTCGTCACAAAATACGTCGGATTAGCGTCTTACCAGCAGCACTGGAACAGTTTTTCCACTTTTGCATTTTTACCTGGTCTTTTTCTTATTGAAATCGGCTACACTGTACTCTGTACAATCGCGACTGGTCATTACTATATTCAACTTTTGACTATAAATTATGTGCCCTTCGGTAGCCCAGAAGACGACAAATCTTTGGGCTAAGCCCATTTAACTCACCCAGCAATTGTCTTACTTCTAAGTCCAAGACAATCTCAATGTCTTTATCTACGTGTAGAAAAACCACACCATTTGTACATAAAAAAACACAAGGTACTTGATACAGTCTGCTGTAAAAAGTACAACTGAACACTGACCCACATTTATAAGGTGCCAAAAGATGCGGAATTGGGCAGGCATCGGCAGCTGTTAAAAAATTGCAAATATCCCTGGTTTCCATGGAGTAAGAGCCGTTACTGGGCACGTGATTATGACATCAATGATCATTGAATTGTCGCTACAGCCAAAGTATTGGTCGGAGAGCAACGCGGTTTGCACCATTCGATTTCTCGTCAGAAAATACGTCGGATTAGCCTCTTGTCAGCAGCACTGGAACAATTTTTCGAATTTTGCATTTTTGCCTGGTCTTTTTGTTAATTGAAATCGGCTACACTGTATTATGTACCATCGCGACTGGTCATTACTATATTCAACTTTTGACTATATGTTATGTGCCCTTCGGTAGCCCAGAAGACCTGAAATCTTTGGGCTAAGCCCATTTAACTCACCCAGCAATTGCCTTACTTCTAAGTCGAAGACAATCTCAATGTCTTTATCTACGTGTAGAAAAACCACACCATTTGTACATGAAAAACACAAGTACTTGATACAGTCTGCTGTAAAAAGTACAACTGAACACTGACCCACTTCAGTAAGGTGCCAAAAGATGCGGAATTGAGCCAGGCATCGGCAAGCTGTTGAAAAATTGCAAATTTCCCTGGTTTCCATGGAGTAAGAGACGTTGCTGGGCACGTGATTATGACATAAATGATCATTCAATTGTCACTACAGCCAAAAGTATTGGTCGGAGAGCAACGCGGTTTGCACCATTCGATTTCTCGTCACAAAATACGTCGGATTAGCCTCTTACCAGCAGCAGTGGAACATTTTTTCCACTTTTGTATTTTTGCCTGGTCTTTTTGTTAATTGAAATCGACTACACTGTACTCTGTACAATCGCGACTGGTCATTACTATATTCAACTTTTGACTATAAGTTATGTGCCCTTCGGTAGCCCAGAAGACTAACAAATCTTTGGGCCAAGCCCATTTAACTCACCCAGCAATTGTGTTACTTCTAAGTGCAAGACAATCTCAATATCTTTATCTACGTGTAGAAAAATCACACCATTTGTACATAAAAAACACAAGGTACTTGATACAGTCTGCTGTAAAAAGTACAACTTAACACTGACCGATATTTATAAGGTGCCAAAAGATGCGGAATTGCGCCAGGCATCGGCAGCTGTTAAAAAATTGCAAATATCCCTGGTTTCCATGGAGTAAGAGCCGTTACTGGGCACGTGATTTATGACATCAATGATCATTGAATTGTCGCTACAGCCAAAAGTATTGGTTGGAGAGCAAACGCGGTTTGCACCATTCGATTTCTCGTCACAAAATACGTCGGATTAGCCTCTTACCAGCAGCACTGGAACAGTTTTTCCACTTTTGCATTTTTACCTGGTCTTTTTGTTAATTGAAATCGGCTACACTGTACTCTGTACAATCGCGACTGGTCATTACTATATTCAACTTTTGACTATAAGTTATGTGCCCTTCGGTAGCCCAGAAGACGTCAAATCTTTGGGCTAAGCCCTTTTAACTCACCCAGCAATTGTCTTACTTCTAAGTCGAAGACAATCTCAATGTCTTTATCTACGTGTAGAAAAACCAGACCATTTGTACATAAAAAACACAAGGTACTTGATACAGTCTGCTGTAAAAAGTTCAACTGACCACAGACCCACATGAATAAGGTGCCAAAAGACGCGGAATTGAGCCAGGCATCGGCAGCTGTTGAAAAATTGCAAATTTCCCTGGTTTCCATGGAGTAAGAGCCGTTGCTGTGCACGTGATTATGACATAAATGATCATTCAATTGTCACTACAGCCAAAAGTATTGGTCGGAGAGCAACGCGGATTGCACCATTCGATTTCTCGTCACAAA
>NW_027018065.1:0-96453 GCF_032854445.1 Liolophura sinensis | reverse complement strand
CCATGGAAACCAGGGGAAATTTGCAATTTTTCAACAGCTGCCGATGCTGGCTCAATTCCGCATCTTTTGGCACTTTTTTTCATGTGGGCTCTGTGGGTCAGTTGTACTTTTTACAGCAGACTGTATCAAGTACCTTGTGTTTTTCACGTACAAATGGTGTGGTTTTTCTACACGTAGATAAAGACATTCAGATTGTCTTAGACTTAGAAGTAAGACAATTGCTGGGTGAGTTAAATGGGCTTGGCCCAAAGATTTCAGGTCTTCTGGGCTACCGAAGGGCACATAACTTATAGTCAAAAGTTGAATATAGTAATGACCAGTCGCGATTGTTACAGAGTACAGTGTAGCCGATTTCAATTAACAAAAAGACCAGGTAAATGCAAAAAGTGGAAAAACTGTTCCAGTGCTGCTGGTAAGAGGCTAATCCGACGTATTTTGTGACGAGAAATCGAATGGTGCAAACCGCGTTGCTCTCCGACCAATACTTTTGGCTGTAGTGACAATTGAATGATCATTTATGTCATAATCACGTGCCCAGCAACGCTCTTACTCCATGGAAACCAGGGAAATTTGCATTTTTCAACAGCTGCCGATGCCTGGCTCATTCCGCATCTTTTGGCGCCTTACTGAAGTGAGTCAGTGTTCAGTTGTACTTTTTACAGCAGACTTATCAAGTACCTTGTGTTTTTCATGTACAAATGGTGTGGTTGTTTCTACACGTAGATAAAGGACATTGAGATTGTCTTGCACTTAGAAGTAAGGCAATTGCTGGGTGAGTTAAATGGGCTTAGCCCAAAGATTTCAGGTCTTCTGGGCTACCGAAGGGCACATAACTTATAGTCAAAAGTTGAATATAGTAATGACCAGTCGCGATTGTACAGAGTACAGTGTAGCCGATTTTCAATTAACAAAAAGACCAGGTAAAAATGCAAAAGTGGAAAAACTGTTCAGTGCTGCTGGTAAGAGGCTAATCCGACGTATTTTGTGACGAGAAATCGAATGGTTGCAAACCGCGTTGCTCTCCGACCAACACTTTTGGCTGTAGCGACAATTGAATGATCATTTATGTCATAATCACGTGCCCAGCAAACGGCTCTTACTCCATGGAAACCAGGGAACTTTACAATTTTTTAACAGCTCCGATGCCTGGCTCAATTCCGCATCTTTTGGCACCTTACTTAAGTGGGTCAGTGTTTAGTTGTACTTTTTACAGCAGACTGTATCAAGTACCTTGTGTTTTTCACGTACAAATGGTGTGTGGTTTTTCTACACGTAGATAAAGGACATTGAGATTGTCTTGCACTTAGAAGTAAGACAATTGCTGGGTGAGTTAAATGGGCTTAGCCCAAAGATTTGACGTCTTCTGGGCTACCGAAGGGCCACATAAACTTATAGTCAAAAGTTAAATTATAGTAATGACCCCTCGCGATTGTACATAGTACAGTGTAGCCGATTTCCAATTAACAAAAAGACCAGGCAAAAATGCAAAAGTGGAAAAACTGTTCCAGTGCTGCTGATAAGAGACTAATCCGACGTATTTTGTGACGAGAAATCGAATGGTGCAAACCGCGTTGCTCTCCGACCAATACTTTTGGCTGTAGCGACAAATCAATGAATATTGATGTCATAATCACTTGCCCAGCAACGGCTCTTACTCCATGGAAACCAGGGATATTTGCAATTTTTTAACAGCTGCCCGATGCCTGGCCCAGTTCCGCATCTTTTTGGCACCTTATAAATGTGGGTCAGTGTTTAGTTGTACTTTTTACAGCAGACTGTATCAAGTACCTTGTGTTTTTTATGTACAAATGGTGTGGTTTTTCTACACGTAGATAAAGACATTGAGATTGTCTTGCACTTAGAAGTAAGACAATTGCTGGGTGAGTTAAATGGGCTTAGCCCAAAGATTTCAGGTCTTCTGGGCTACCGAAGGGCACATAACTTATAGTGAAAAGTTGAATATAGTAATGACCAGTCGCGATTGTACAGAGTACAGTGTAGCCGATTTCAATTAACAAAAAGACCACGCAAAAATGCAAAAGTGGAAAACCTGTTCCAGTGCTGCTGGTAAGAGACTAATCCGACGTATTTTGTGACGAGAAATCGAATGGTGCAAACCGCGTTGCTCTCCGACCAATACTTTTGGCTGTAGTGACAATTGAATGATCATTTATGTCATAATCACGTGCCCAGCAACGGCTCTTACTCCATCGAAACCAGGGAAATTTGCAATTTTTCAACAGCTGCCGATGCCTGGCTCAATTCCGCATCTTTTGGCACCTTATTTCATGTGGGTCTGTGGTCAGTTGTACTTTTTACAGCAGACTGTATCAAGTACCTTGTGTTTTTCACGTACAAATGCGGTGTGTTTTTTCTACACGTACATAAAGACATTGAGATTGTCTTGGAGTTAGAAGTAAGATAATTGCTGGGTGAGTTAAATGGGCTTGGCCCAAAGATTTCAGGTCTTCTGGGCTACCGAAGGGCACATAACTTATAGTCAAAAGTTGAATATAGTAATGACCAATCGCGATTGTACAGAGTACAGTGTAGCCGATTTCAATTAACAAAAGACCAGGTAAATTTGCAAAACTGGAAAAACTGTTTCAGTGCTGCTGGTAAGAGGCTAATCCGACGTAATTTTGTGACGAGAAATCGAATGGTGCAGACCGCGTTGCTCTCCTACCAGTACTTTTGGCTGTAGTGACAATTGAATGATCATTTATGTCAATAATCACGTGCCCCAGCAACGGCTCTTACTCCATGGAAACCAAGGAAATTTGCAATTTTTCAACAGCTGCCGATGCCTGGCTCAATTCCGCATCTTTTGGCACCTTATAAATGTGGGTCAGTGTTTAGTTGTACTTTTTACAGCAGACTGTATCAAGTACCTTGTGTTTTTCACGTACAAATGGTGTGGTTTTTCTACACGTAGATAAAGACATTGAGATTGTCTTGCACTTAGAAGTAAGACAATTGCTGGGTGAGTTAAATGGGCTTAGCCCAAAGATTTGACGTCTTCTGGGCTACCGAAGAAAGGACACATAACTTATAGTCAAAAGTTAAATATAGTAATGACCCCTCGCGATTGTACATAGTACAGTGTAGCCGATTTCAATTAACAAAAAGACCAGGCAAAAATGCAAAAGTGGAAAAACTGTTCCAGTGCTGCTGATAAGAGACTAATCCGACGTATTTTGTGACGAGAAATCGAATGGTGCAAACCGCGTTGCTCTCCGACCAATACTTTTGGCTGTAGCGACAAATCAATGAATATTGATGTCATAATCACTTGCCCCAGCAACGGCTCTTACTCCATGGAAACCAGGGATATTTGCAATTTTTTAACAGCTGCCGATGCTGGCCCAGTTCCGCATCTTTTGGCACCTTATAAATGTGGGTCAGTGTTTTAGTTGTACTTTTTACAGCAGACTGTATCAAGTACCTTGTGTTTTTTATGTACAAATGGTGTGGTTTTTCTACACGTAGATAAAGACATTGAGATTGTCTTGCACTTAGAAGTAAGACAATTGCTGGGTGAGTTAAATGGGCTTAGCCCAAAGATTTCAGGTCCTTCTGGGCTACCGAAGGGCACATAACTTATAGTGAAAAGTTGAATATAGTAATGACCAGTCGCGATTGTACAGAGTACAGTGTAGCCGATTTCAATTAACAAAAAGACCACGCAAAAATGCAAAAGTGGAAAACCTGTTCCAGTGCTGCTGGTAAGAGACTAATCCGACGTATTTTGTGACGAGAAATCGAATGGTGCAAACCGCGTTGCTCTCCGACCAATACTTTTGGCTGTAGTGACAAATTGAATGATCATTTATGTCATAATCACGTGCCCAGCAACGGCTCTTACTCCATGGAAACCAGGGAAATTTGCAATTTTTCAACAGCTGCCGATGCCTGGCTCAATTCCGCATCTTTTGGCACCTTATTCATGTGGGTCTGTGGTCAGTTGTACTTTTTACAGCAGACTGTATCAAGTACCTTGTGTTTTTTCACGTACAAATGGTGTGTTTTTTCTACACGTAGATAAAGACATTGAGATTGTCTTGGAGTTAGAAGTAAGATAATTGCTGGGTGAGTTAAATGGGCTTGGCCAAAGATTTCAGGTCTTCTGGGCTACCGAAGGGGCACATAACTTATAGTCAAAAGTTGAATTTAGTAATGACCAATCGCGATTGTACAGAGTACAGTGTAGCCGATTTCAATTAACAAAAAGACCAGGTAAATTTGCAAAACTGGAAAAAACTGTTTCAGTGCTGCTGTAAGAGGCTAATCCGACGTATTTTGTGACGAGAAATCGAATGGTGCAGACCGCGTTGCTCTCCTACCAGTACTTTTGGCTGTAGTGACAATTGAATGATCATTTATGTCATAATCACGTGCCCAGCAACGGCTCTTACTCCATGGAAAGCAAGGAAATTTGCAATTTTTTCAACAGCTGCCGATGCCTGGCTCAATTCCGCATCTTTTGGCACCTTACTGAAGTGAGTCAGTGTTCAGTTGTACTTTTTACAGCAGACTGTATCAAGTACCTTGTGTTTTTCATGTACAAATGGTGTGGTTTTTCTACACGTAGATAAAGACATTGAGATTGTCTTGGAGTTAGAAGTAAGACAATTGCTGGGTGAGTTAAATGGGCTTAGCCCAAAGATTTGACGTCTTCTGGGCTACCGAAGGGCACATAACTTATAGTCAAAAGTTAAATATAGTAATGACCAGTCGCGATTGTACATAGTACAGTGTAGCCGATTTCAATTAACAAAAAGACCAGGCAAAAATGCAAAAGTGGAAAAACTGTTCCAGTGCTGCTGATAAGAGGCTAATCCGACGTATTTTGTGACGAGAAATCGAATGGTGCAAACCGCCTTGCTCTCGACCAATACTTTTGGCTGTAGCGACAAATCAATGAATATTGATGTCATAATCACGTGCCCAGCAACGGCTCTTACTCCATGGAAACCAGTGATATTTGCAATTTTTTAACAGCTGCCGGATGCCTGGCCCAATTCCACATCTTTTGGCACCTTATAAATGTGGGTCAGTGTTTAGTTTGTACTTTTTACAGCAGACTGTATCAAGTACCTTGTGTTTTTTATGTACAAATGGTGTGGTTTTTCTACACGTAGATAAAGACATTGAGATTGTCTTGCACTTAGAAGTAAGACAATTGCTGGGATGAGTTAAATGGGCTTGGCCCAAGATTTCAGGTCTTCTGGGCTACCGAAGGGCACATAACTTATAGTCAAAAGTTGAATATAGTAATGACCAGTCGCGATTGTACAGAGTACAGTGTAGCCGATTTCAATTAACAAAAAGACCAGGCAAAAATGCAAAATTGGAAAAATTGTTCAGTGCTACTAGTAAGAGGCTAATCCGACGTATTTTGTGACGAGAAATCGAATGGTGCAATCCGCGTTGCTCTCCGACCAATACGTTTGGCTGTAGTGACAATTGAATGATCATTTATGTCATAATCACGTGCCCAGCAACGGCTCTTACTCCATGGAAACCAGGGAAATTTGCAATTTTTCAACAGCTGCCGAATGCCTGGCTCAATTCCGCATCTTTTGGCACTTTTTTCATGTGGGTCTGTGGTCAGTTGTACTTTTTACAGCAGACTGTATCAAGTACCTTGTGTTTTTCACGTACAAATGGTGTGGGTTTTTCTACACGTAGATAAAGACATTCAGATTGTCTTAGACTTAGAAGTAAGACAATTGCTGGGTGAGTTAAATGGGCTTGGCCCAAAGATTTTCAGGTCTTCTGGGCTACCGAAGGGCACATAACTTATAGTCAAAAGTTGAATATAGTAATGACCAGTCGCGATTGTACAGAGTACAGTGTAGCCGATTTCAATTAACAAAAAGACCAGGTAAAAATGCAAAAGTGGAAAAACTGTTCCAGTGCTGCTGGTAAGAGGCTAATCCGACGTATTTTGTGACGAGAATCGAATGGTGCAAACCGCGTTGCTCTCCGACCAATACTTTTGGCTGTAGTGACAATTGAATGATCATTTATGTCATAATCACGTGCCCAGCAACGGCTCTTACTCCATGGAAACCAGGGAAATTTGCAAATTTTCAACAGCTGGCCGATGCCTGGCTCAATTCCGCATCTTTTGGCGCCTTACTGAAGTGAGTCAGTGTTCAGTTGTACTTTTTACAGCAGACTGTATCAAGTACCTTGTGTTTTTCATGTACAAATGGTGTGGTTTTTCTACACGTAGATAAAGACATTGAGATTGTCTTGCACTTAGAAGTAAGGCAATTGCTGGGTGAGTTAAATGGGCTTAGCCCAAAGATTTCAGGTCTTCTGGGCTACCGAAGGGCACATAACTTATAGTCAAAAGTTGAATATAGTAATGACCAGTCGCGATTGTACAGAGTACAGTGTAGCCGATTTCAATTAACAAAAAGACCAGGTAAAAATGCAAAAGTGGAAAAACTGTTCCAGTGCTGCTGGTAAGAGGCTAATCCGACGTATTTTGTGACGAGAAATCGAATGGTGCAAACCGCGTTGCTCTCCGACCAACACTTTTGGGCTGTAGCGACAATTGAATGATCATTTATGTCATAATCACGTGCCCCAGCAACGGCTCTTACTCCATGGAAACCAGGGAACTTTACAATTTTTTAACAGCTGCCGATGCCTGGCTCAATTCCGCATCTTTTGGCACCTTACTTAAGTGGGTCAGTGTTTAGTTGTACTTTTTACAGCAGACTGTATCAAGTACCTTGTGGTTTTCACGTACAAATGGGTTGTGGTTTTTCTACACGTAGATAAAGACATTGAGATTGTCTTGCACTTAGAAGTAAGACAATTGCTGGGTGAGTTAAATGGGCTTAGCCCAAAGATTTGACGTCTTCTGGGCTACCGAAGGGCACATAACTTATAGTCAAAAGTTAAATATAGTAATGACCCCTCGCGATTGTACATAGTACAGTGTAGCCGATTTCAATTAACAAAAGACCAGGCAAAATGCAAAAGTGGAAAAACTGTTCCAGTGGCTGCTGATAAGAGACTAATCCGACGTATTTTGTGACGAGAAATCGAATGGTGCAAACCGCGTTGCTCTCCGACCAATACTTTTGGCTGTAGCGACAAATCAATGAATATTGATGTCATAATCACTTGCCCAGCAACGGCTCTTACTCCATGGAAACCAGGGATATTTGCAATTTTTTAACAGCTGCCGATGCCTGGCCCAGTTCCGCATCTTTTGGCACCTTATAAATGTGGGTCAGTGTTTTAGTTGTACTTTTTACAGCAGACTGTATCAAGTACCTTGTGTTTTTTATGTACAAATGGTGTGGTTTTTCTACACGTAGATAAAGACATTGAGATTGTCTTGCACTTAGAAGTAAGACAATTGCTGGGTGAGTTAAATGGGCTTAGCCCAAAGATTTCAGGTCTTCTGGGCTACCGAAGGGCACATAACTTATAGTGAAAAGTTGAAATATAGTAATGACCAGTCGCGATTGTACAGAGTACAGTGTAGCCGATTTCAATTAACAAAAAGACCCACGCAAAATGCAAAAGTGGAAAACCTTTCCAGTGCTGCTGGTAAGAGGACTAATCCGACGTATTTTGTGACTGAGAAATCGAATGGTGCAAACCGCGTTGCTCTCCGACCAATACTTTTGGCTGTAGTGACAATTGAATGATCATTTATGTCATATTCACGTGCCCAGCAACGGCTCTTACTCCATCGAAACCAGGGGAAATTTGCAATTTTTCAACAGCTGCCGATGCCTGGCTCAATTCCGCATCTTTTGGCACCTTATTCATGTGGGTCTGTGGTCAGTTGTACTTTTTACAGCAGACTGTATCAAGTACCTTGTGTTTTTCACGTACAAATGGTGTGTTTTTTTCTACACGTACATAAAGACATTGAGATTTGTCTTGGAGTTAGAAGTAAGATAATTGCTGGGTGAGTTAAATGGGCTTGGCCCAAAGATTTTCAGGTCTTCTGGGCTACCGAAGGGCACATAACTTATAGTCAAAAGTTGAATATAGTAATGACCAATCGCGATTGTACAGAGTACAGTGTAGCCGATTTCAATTAACAAAAAGACCAGGTAAATTTGCAAAACTGGAAAAACTGTTTTCAGTGCTGCTGGTAAGAGGCTAATCCGACGTATTTTGTGACGAGAAATCGAATGGTGCAGACCGCGTTGCTCTCCTACCAGTACTTTTGGCTGTAGTGACAATTGAATGATCATTTATGTCATAATCACGTGCCCAGCAACGGCTCTTACTCCATGGAAACCAAGGAAATTTGCAATTTTTCAACAGCTGCCGATGCCTGGCTCAATTCCGCATCTTTTGGCACCTTATAAATGTGGGTCAGTGTTTAGTTGTACTTTTTACAGCAGACTGTATCAAGTACCTTGTGTTTTTCACGTACAAATGGTGTGGTTTTTCTACACGTAGATAAAGACATTGAGATTGTCTTGCACTTAGAAGTAAGACAATTGCTGGGTGAGTTAAATGGGGCTTAGCCCCAAAGATTTGACGTCTTCTGGGCTACCCGAAGGACACATAAACTTATAGTCAAAAGTTAAATATAGTAATGACCCCTCGCGATTGTACATAGTACAGTGTAGCCGATTTCAATTAACAAAAAGACCAGGCAAAAATGCAAAAGTGGAAAAACTGTTCCAGTGCTGCTGATAAGAGACTAATCCGACGTATTTTGTGACGAGAAATCGAATGGTGCAAACCGCGTTGCTCTCCGACCAATACTTTTGGCTGTAGCGACAAATCAATGAATATTGATGTCATAATCACTTGCCCAGCAACGGCTCTTACTCCATGGAAACCAGGGATATTTGCAATTTTTTAACAGCTGCCGATGCCTGGCCCAGTTCCGCATCTTTTGGCACCTTATAAATGTGGGTCAGTGTTTAGTTGTACTTTTTACAGCAGACTGTATCAAGTACCTTGTGTTTTTTATGTACAAATGGTGTGGTTTTTCTACACGTAGATAAAGACATTGAGATTGTCTTGCACTTAGAAGTAAGACAATTGCTGGGTGAGTTAAATGGGCTTAGCCCAAAGATTTCAGGTCTTCTGGGCTACCGAAGGGCACATAACTTATAGTGAAAAGTTGAATATAGTAATGACCAGTCGCGATTGTACAGAGTACAGTGTAGCCGATTTCAATTAACAAAAAGACCACGCAAAAATGCAAAAGTGGAAAACCTGTTCCAGTGCTGCTGGTAAGAGACTAATCCGACGTATTTTGTGACGAGAAATCGAATGGTGCAAACCGCGTTGCTCTCCGACCAATACTTTTGGCTGTAGTGACAATTGAATGATCATTTATGTCATAATCACGTGCCCAGCAACGGCTCTTACTCCATGGAAACCAGGGAAATTTGCAATTTTTCAACAGCTGCCGATGCCTGGCTCAATTCGCATCTTTTGGCACCTTATTCATGTGGGTCTGTGGTCAGTTGTACTTTTTACAGCAGACTGTATCAAGTACCCTGTGTTTTTCACGTACAAATGGTGTGTTTTTTCTACACGTAGATAAAGACATTGAGATTGTCTTGGAGTTAGAAGTAAGATAATTGCTGGGTGAGTTTAAATGGGCTTGGCCCAAAGATTTCAGGTGTCTTCTGGCTACCGAAGGGCACATAACTTATAGTCAAAAGTTGAATTTAGTAATGACCAATCGCGATTGTACAGAGTACAGTGTAGCCCGATTTCAATTAACAAAAAGACCAGGTAAATTTGCAAAACTGGAAAAACTGTTTCAGTGCTGCTGGTAAGAGGCTAATCCGACGTATTTTGTGACGAGAAATCGAATGGTGCAGACCGCGTTGCTCTCCTACCAGTACTTTTGGCTGTAGTGACAATTGAATGATCATTTATGTCATAATCACGTGCCCAGCAACGGCTCTTACTCCATGGAAAGCAAGGAAATTTGCAATTTTTCAACAGCTGCCGATGCCTGGCTCAATTCCGCATCTTTTGGCACCTTACTGAAGTGAGTCAGTGTTCAGTTGTACTTTTTACAGCAGACTGTATCAAGTACCTTGTGTTTTTCATGTACAAATGGTGTGGTTTTTCTACACGTAGATAAAGACATTGAGATTGTCTTGGACTTAGAAGTAAGACAATTGCTGGGTGAGTTAAATGGGCTTAGCCCAAAGATTTGACGTCTTCTGGGCTACCGAAGGGCACATAACTTATAGTCAAAAGTTAAATATAGTAATGACCAGTCGCGATTGTACATAGTACAGTGTAGCCGATTTCAATTAACAAAAAGACCAGGCAAAAATGCAAAAGTGGAAAAACTGTTCCAGTGCTGCTGATAAGAGGCTAATCCGACGTATTTTGTGACGAGAAATCGAATGGTGCAAACCGCCTTGCTCTCCGACCAATACTTTTGGCTGTAGCGACAAATCAATGAATATTGATGTCATAATCACGTGCCCAGCAACGGCTCTTACTCCATGGAAACCAGTGATATTTGCAATTTTTTAACAGCTGCCGATGCCTGGCCCAATTCCACATCTTTTGGCACCTTATAAATGTGGGTCAGTGTTTAGTTGTACTTTTTACAGCAGACTGTATCAAGTACCTTGTGTTTTTTATGTACAAATGGTGTGGTTTTTCTACACGTAGATAAAGACATTGAGATTGTCTTGCACTTAGAAGTAAGACAATTGCTGGGTGAGTTAAATGGGCTTAGCCCAAAGATTTCAGGTCTTCTGGGCTACCTAAGGGCACATAACTTATAGTCAAAAGTTGAATATAGTAATGACCAGTCGCGATTGTACAGAGTACAGTGTAGCCGATTTCAATTAACAAAAAGACCAGGCAAAAATGCAAAACTGGAAAAAATTGTTCCAGTGCTACTAGTAAGAGGCTAATCCGACGTATTTTGTGACGAGAAATCGAATGGTGCAATCCGCGTTGCTCTCCGACCAATACGTTTGGCTGTAGTGACAATTGAATGATCATTTATGTCATAATCACGTGCCCAGCAACGGCTCTTACTCCATGGAAACCAGGGAAATTTGCAATTTTTCAACAGCTGCCGATGCCTGGCTCAATTCCGCATCTTTTGGCACTTTTTTCATGTGGGTCTGTGGTCAGTTGTACTTTTTACAGCAGACTGTATCAAGTACCTTGTGTTTTTCACGTACAAATGGTGTGGTTTTTCTACACGTAGATAAAGACATTCAGATTGTCTTAGACTTAGAAGTAAGACAATTGCTGGGTGAGTTAAATGGGCTTGGCCCAAAGATTTCAGGTCTTCTGGGCTACCGAAGGGCACATAACTTATAGTCAAAAGTTGAATATAGTAATGACCAGTCGCGATTGTACAGAGTACAGTGTAGCCGATTTCAATTAACAAAAAGACCAGGTAAAAATGCAAAAGTGGAAAAACTGTTCCAGTGCTGCTGGTAAGAGGCTAATCCGACGTATTTTGTGACGAGAAATCGAATGGTGCAAACCGCGTTGCTCTCCGACCAATACTTTTGGCTGTAGTGACAATTGAATGATCATTTATGTCATAATCACGTGCCCAGCAACGGCTCTTACTCCATGGAAACCAGGGAAATTTGCAATTTTTCAACAGCTGCCGATGCCTGGCTCAATTCCGCATCTTTTGGCGCCTTACTGAAGTGAGTCAGTGTTCAGTTGTACTTTTTACAGCAGACTGTATCAAGTACCTTGTGTTTTTCATGTACAAATGGTGTGGTTTTTCTACACGTAGATAAAGACATTGAGATTGTCTTGCACTTAGAAGTAAGGCAATTGCTGGGTGAGTTAAATGGGCTTAGCCCAAAGATTTCAGGTCTTCTGGGCTACCGAAGGGCACATAACTTATAGTCAAAAGTTGAATATAGTAATGACCAGTCGCGATTGTACAGAGTACAGTGTAGCCGATTTCAATTAACAAAAAGACCAGGCAAAAATGCAAAAGTGGAAAAACTGTTCCAGTGCTGCTGATAAGAGGCTAATCCGACGTATTTTGTGACGAGAAATCGAATGGTGCAAACCGCCTTGCTCTCCGACCAATACTTTTGGCTGTAGCGACAAATCAATGAATATTGATGTCATAATCACGTGCCCAGCAACGGCTCTTACTCCATGGAAACCAGTGATATTTGCAATTTTTTAACAGCTGCCGATGCCTGGCCCAATTCCACATCTTTTGGCACCTTATAAATGTGGGTCAGTGTTTAGTTGTACTTTTTACAGCAGACTGTATCAAGTACCTTGTGTTTTTTATGTACAAATGGTGTGGTTTTTCTACACGTAGATAAAGACATTGAGATTGTCTTGCACTTAGAAGTAAGACAATTGCTGGGTGAGTTAAATGGGCTTAGCCCAAAGATTTCAGGTCTTCTGGGCTACCTAAGGGCACATAACTTATAGTCAAAAGTTGAATATAGTAATGACCAGTCGCGATTGTACAGAGTACAGTGTAGCCGATTTCAATTAACAAAAAGACCAGGCAAAAATGCAAAATTGGAAAAATTGTTCCAGTGCTACTAGTAAGAGGCTAATCCGACGTATTTTGTGACGAGAAATCGAATGGTGCAATCCGCGTTGCTCTCCGACCAATACGTTTGGCTGTAGTGACAATTGAATGATCATTTATGTCATAATCACGTGCCCAGCAACGGCTCTTACTCCATGGAAACCAGGGAAATTTGCAATTTTTCAACAGCTGCCGATGCCTGGCTCAATTCCGCATCTTTTGGCACTTTTTTCATGTGGGTCTGTGGTCAGTTGTACTTTTTACAGCAGACTGTATCAAGTACCTTGTGTTTTTCACTTACAAATGGTGTGGTTTTTCTACACGTAGATAAAGACATTCAGATTGTCTTAGACTTAGAAGTAAGACAATTGCTGGGTGAGTTAAATGGGCTTGGCCCAAAGATTTCAGGTCTTCTGGGCTACCGAAGGGCACATAACTTATAGTCAAAAGTTGAATATAGTAATGACCAGTCGCGATTGTACAGAGTACAGTGTAGCCGATTTCAATTAACAAAAAGACCAGGTAAAAATGCAAAAGTGGAAAAAACTGTTCCAGTGCTGCTGGTAAGAGGCTAATCCGACGTATTTTGTGACGAGAAATCGAATGGTGCAAACCGCGTTGCTCTCCGACCAATACTTTTGGCTGTAGTGACAATTGAATGATCATTTATGTCATAATCACGTGCCCAGCAACGGCTCTTACTCCATGGAAACCAGGGAAATTTGCAATTTTTCAACAGCTGCCGATGCCTGGCTCAATTCCGCATCTTTTGGCGCCTTACTGAAGTGAGTCAGTGTTCAGTTGTACTTTTTACAGCAGACTGTATCAAGTACCTTGTGTTTTTCATGTACAAATGGTGTGGTTTTTCTACACGTAGATAAAGACATTGAGATTGTCTTGCACTTAGAAGTAAGGCAATTGCTGGGTGAGTTAAATGGGCTTAGCCCAAAGATTTCAGGTCTTCTGGGCTACCGAAGGGCACATAACTTATAGTCAAAAGTTGAATATAGTAATGACCAGTCGCGATTGTACAGAGTACAGTGTAGCCGATTTCAATTAACAAAAAGACCAGGTAAAAATGCAAAAGTGGAAAAACTGTTCCAGTGCTGCTGGTAAGAGGCTAATCCGACGTATTTTGTGACGAGAAATCGAATGGTGCAAACCGCGTTGCTCTCCGACCAACACTTTTGGCTGTAGCGACAATTGAATGATCATTTATGTCATAATCACGTGCCCAGCAACGGCTCTTACTCCATGGAAACCAGGGAACTTTACAATTTTTTAACAGCTGCCGATGCCTGGCTCAATTCCGCATCTTTTGGCACCTTACTTAAGTGGGTCAGTGTTTAGTTGTACTTTTTACAGCAGACTGTATCAAGTACCTTGTGTTTTTCACGTACAAATGGTGTGGTTTTTCTACACGTAGATAAAGACATTGACATTGTCTTGCACTTAGAAGTAAGACAATTGCTGGGTGAGTTAAATGGGCTTAGCCCAAAGATTTGACGTCTTCTGGGCTACCGAAGGGCACATAACTTATAGTCAAAAGTTAAATATAGTAATGACCCCTCGCGATTGTACATAGTACAGTGTAGCCGATTTCAATTAACAAAAAGACCAGGCAAAAATGCAAAAGTGGAAAACCTGTTCCAGTGCTGCTGGTAAGAGACTAATCCGACGTATTTTGTGACGAGAAATCGAATGGTGTAATCCGCGTTGCTCTCAGACCAATACGTTTGGCTGTAGCGACAATTGAATGATCATTTATGTCATAATCACCTGCCCAGCAACGGCTCTTACTCCATGGAAACCAGGGAAATTTGCAATTTTTCAACAGCTGCCGATGCCTGGCTCAATTCCGCATCTTTTGGCACCTTATTCATGTGGGTCTGTGGTCAGTTGTAACTTTTTACAGCAGACTGTATCAAGTACCTTGTGTTTTTCACGTACAAATGGTGTGGTTTTTCTACACGTAGATAAAGACATTGACATTGTCTTGCACTTAGAAGTAAGACAATTGCTGGGTGAGTTAAATGGGCTTAGCCCAAAGATTTCAGGTCTTCTGGGCTACCGAAGGGCACATAACTTATAGTGAAAAGTTGAATATAGTAATGACCAGTCGCGATTGTACAGAGTACAGTGTAGCCGATTTCAATTAACAAAAAGACCAGGCAAAAATGCAAAAAACTGGAAAAACTGTTCCAGTGCTGCTGGTAAGAGACTAATCCGACGTATTTTGTGACGAGAAATCGAATCTTGTAATCCGCGTTGCTCTCAGACCAATACGTTTGGCTGTAGCGACAATTGAATGATCATTTATGTCATAATCACGTGCCCAGCAACGGCTCTTAATCCATGGAAACCAGGGAAATTTGCAATTTTTCAACAGCTGCCGATGCCTGGCTCAATTCCGCATCTTTTGGCACCTTATTCATGTGGGTCTGTGGTCAGTTGTACTTTTTACAGCAGACTGTATCAAGTACCTTGTGTTTTTCACGTACAAATGGTGTGTTTTTTCTACACGTAGATAAAGACATTGAGATTGTCTTGGAGTTAGAAGTAAGATAATTGCTGGGTGAGTTAAATGGGCTTGGCCCAAAGATTTCAGGTCTTCTGGGCTACCGAAGGGCACATAACTTATAGTCAAAAGTTGAATATAGTAATGACCAGTCGCGATTGTACAGAGTACAGTGTAGCCGATTTCAATTAACAAAAAGACCAGGTAAATTTGGAAAACTGGAAAAACTGTTTCAGTGCTGCTGGTAAGAGGCTAATCCGACGTATTTTGTGACGAGAAATCGAATGGTGCAGACCGCGTTGCTCTCCTACCAGTACTTTTGGCTGTAGTGACAATTGAATGATCATTTATGTCATAATCACATGCCCAGCAACGGCTCTTACTCCATGGAAACCAAGGAAATTTGCAATTTTTCAACAGCTGCCGATGCCTGGCTCAATTCCGCATCTTTTGGCACCTTACTGAAGTGAGTCAGTGTTCTGTTGTACTTTTTACAGCAGACTGTATCAAGTACCTTGTGTTTTTCATGTACAAATGGTGTGGTTTTTCTACACGTAGATAAAGACATTGAGATTGTCTTGCACTTAGAAGTAAGACAATTGCTGGGTGAGTTAAATGGGCTTAGCCCAAAGATTTGACGTCTTCTGGGCTACCGAAGGGCACATAACTTATAGTCAAAAGTTAAATATAGTAATGACCAGTCGCGATTGTACATAGTACAGTGTAGCCGATTTCAATTAACAAAAAGACCAGGGAAAAATGCAAAAGTGGAAAAACTGTTCCAGTGCTGCTGATAAGAGGCTAATCCGACGTATTTTGTGACGAGAAATCGAATGGTGCAAACCGCGTTGCTCTCCGACCAATACTTTTGGCTGTAGCGACAAATCAATGAATATTGATGCCATAATCACGTGCCCAGCAACGGCTCTTACTCCATGGAAACCAGTGATATTTGCAATTTTTTAACAGCTGCCGATGCCTGGCCCAATTCCACATCTTTTGGCACCTTATAAATGTGGGTCAGTGTTTAGTTGTACTTTTTACAGCAGACTGTATCAAGTACCTTGTGTTTTTTATGTACAAATGGTGTGGTTTTTCTACACGTAGATAAAGACATTGAGATTGTCTTGGACTTAGAAGTAAGACAATTGCTGGGTGAGTTAAATGGGCTTAGCCCAAAGATTTCAGGTCTTCTGGGCTACCGAAGGGCACATAACTTATAGTCAAAAGTTGAATATAGTAATGACCAGTCGCGATTGTACAGAGTACAGTGTAGCCGATTTCAATTAACAAAAAGACCAGGCAAAAATGCAAAATTGGAAAAATTGTTCCACTGCTGCTGGTAAGAGGCTAATCCGACGTATTTTGTGACGAGAAATCGAATGGTGCAATCCGCGTTGCTCTCCGACCAATACGTTTGGCTGTAGCGACAATTAAATGATCATTTATGTCATAATCACGTGCCCAGCAACGGCTCTTAATCCATGGAAACCAGGGAAATTTGCAATTTTTCAACAGCTGCCGATGCCTGGCTCAATTCCGCATCTTTTGGCACCTTTTTTATGTGGGTCTGTGGTCAGTTGTACTATTTACAGCAGACGGTATCAAGTACCTTGTGTTTTTCACGTACAAATGGTGTGGTTTTTCAACACGTAGATAAAGACATTGAGATTGTCTTAGACTTAGAAGTAAGACAATTGCTGGGTGAGTTAAATGGGCTTGGCCCAAAGATTTCAGGTCTTCTGAGCTACCGAAGGGCACATAACTTATAGTCAAAAGTTGAATATAGTAATGACCAGTCGCGATTGTACAGAGTACAGTGTAGCCGATTTCAATTAACAAAAAGACCAGGTAAAAATGCAAAACTGGAAAAACTGTTCCAGTGCTGCTGGTAAGAGGCTAATCCGACGTATTTTAGGCCGAGAAATCGAATGGTGCAAACCGCGTTGCTCTCCGACCAGTACTTTTGGCTGTAGTGACAATTGAATGATCATTTATGTCATAATCACGTGCCCAGCAACGGCTCTTACTCCATGGAAACCAGGGAAATTTGCAATTTTTCAACAGCTGCCGATGCCTGGCTCAATTCCGCATCTTTTGGCACCTTACTGAAGTGAGTCAGTGTTCAGTTGTACTTTTTACAGCAGACTGTATCAAGTACCTTGTGTTTTTCATGTACAAATGGTGTGGTTTTTCTACACGTAGATAAAGACATTGAGATTGTCTTGCCCTTAGAAGTAAGACAATTGCTGGGTGAGTTAAATGGGCTTAGCCCAAAGATTTGACGTCTTCTGGGCTACCGAAGGGCACATAACTTATAGTCAAAAGTTGAATATAGTAATGACCAGTCGCGATTGTACAGAGTACAGTGTAGCCGATTTCAATTAACAAAAAGACCAGGTAAAAATGCAAAAGTGGAAAAACTGTTCCAGTGCTGCTGGTAAGAGGCTAATCCGACGTATTTTGTGACGAGAAATCGAATGGTGCAAACCGCGTTGGTCTCCGACCAATACTTTTGGCTGTAGCGACAATTGAATGATCATTTATGTCATAATCACGTGCCCAGCAACGGCTCTTACTCCATGGAAACCAGGGAACTTTACAATTTTTTAACAGCTGCCGATGCCTGGCTCAATTCCGCATCTTTTGGCACCTTACTGAAGTGGGTCAGTGTTTAGTTGTACTTTTTACAGCAGACTGTATCAAGTACCTTGTGTTTTTCACGTACAAATGGTGTGGTTTTTCTACACGTAGATAAAGACATTGACATTGTCTTGCACTTAGAAGTAAGACAATTGCTGGGTGAGTTAAATGGGCTTAGCCCAAAGATTTGACGTCTTCTGGGCTACCGAAGGGCACATAACTTATAGTCAAAAGTTGAATATAGTAATGACCACTCGCGATTGTACATAGTACAGTGTAGCCGATTTCAATTAACAAAAAGACCAGGCAAAAATGCAAAAGTGGAAAAACTGTTCCAGTGCTGCTGATAAGAGGCTAATCCGACGTATTTTGTGACGAGAAATCGAATGGTGCAAACCGCGTTGCTCTCCGACCAATACTTTTGGATGTAGCGTCAATTAAATGATCATTTATGTCATAATCACGTGCCCAGCAACGGCTCTTACTCCATGGAAACCAGGGAAATTTGCAATTATTTAACAGCTGCCGATGCCTGGCCCAAATCCGCATCTTTTGGCACCTTATAAATGTGGGTCAGTGTTTAGTTGTACTTTTTACAGCAGACTGTATCAAGTACCTTGTGTTTTTTATGTACAAATGGTGTGGTTTTTCTACACGTAGATAAAGACATTGTGATTGTCTTGCACTTAGAAGTAAGACAATTGCTGGGTGAGTTAAATGGGCTTAGCCCAAAGATTTTAGGTCTTCTGGGCTACCGAAGGGCACATAACTTATAGTCAAAAGTTGAATATAGTAATGACCAGTCGCGATTGTACAGAGTACAGTGTAGCCGATTTCAATTAACAAAAAGACCAGGCAAAAATGCAAAAGTGGAAAACCTGTTCCAGTGCTGCTGGTAAGAGACTAATCCGACGTATTTTGTGACGAGAAATCGAATGGTGTAATCCGCGTTGCTCTCAGACCAATACGTTTGGCTGTAGCGACAATTGAATGATCATTTATGTCATAATCACCTGCCCAGCAACGGCTCTTACTCCATGGAAACCAAGGAAATTTGCAATTTTTCAACAGCTGCCGATGCCTGGCTCAATTCCGCATCTTTTGGCACCTTATTCATGTGGGTCTGTGGTCAGTTGTAACTTTTTACAGCAGACTGTATCAAGTACCTTGTGTTTTTCACGTACAAATGGTGTGGTTTTTCTACACGTAGATAAAGACATTGAGATTGTCTTGCACTTAGAAGTAAGACAATTGCTGGGTGAGTTAAATGGGCTTAGCCCAAAGATTTGACGTCTTCTGGGCTACCGAAGGGCACATAACTTATAGTCAAATGTTGAATATAGTAATGACCAGTCGCGATTGTACAGAGTACAGTGTAGCCGATTTCAATTAACAAAAAGACCAGGTAAAAATGCAAAAGTGGAAAAACTGTTCCAGTGCTGCTGGTAAGAGGCTAATCCGACGTATTTTGTGACGAGAAATCGAATGGTGCAAACCGCGTTGCTCTCCGACCAATACTTTTGGCTGTAGTGACAATTGAATGATCATTTATGTCATAATCACGTGCCCAGCAACGGCTCTTACTCCATGGAAACCAGGGAAATTTGCAATTTTTTAACAGCTGCCGATGCCTGGCCCAATTCCACATCTTTTGGCACCTTATAAATGTGGGTCAGTGTTTAGTTGTACTTTTTACAGCAGACTGTATCAAGTACCTTGTGTTTTTTATGTACAAATGGTGTGGTTTTTCTACACGTAGATAAAGACATTGAGATTGTCTTGGACTTAGAAGTAAGACAATTGCTGGGTGAGTTAAATGGGCTTAGCCCAAAGATTTCAGGTCTTCTGGGCTACCGAAGGGCACATAACTTATAGTCAAAAGTTGAATATAGTAATGACCAGTCGCGATTGTACAGAGTACAGTGTAGCCGATTTCAATTAACAAAAAGACCAGGCAAAAATGCAAAATTGGAAAAATTGTTCCACTGCTGCTGGTAAGAGGCTAATCCGACGTATTTTGTGACGAGAAATCGAATGGTGCAATCCGCGTTGCTCTCCGACCAATACGTTTGGCTGTAGCGACAATTGAATGATCATTTATGTCATAATCACGTGCCCAGCAACGGCTCTTACTCCATGGAAACCAGGGAAATTTGCAATTTTTCAACAGCTGCCGATGCCTGGCTCAATTCCGCATCTTTTGGCACCTTTTTTATGTGGGTCTGTGGTCAGTTGTACTTTTTACAGCAGACTGTATCAAGTACCTTGTGTTTTTCACGTACAAATGGTGTGGTTTTTCTACACGTAGATAAAGACATTGAGATTGTCTTAGACTTAGAAGTAAGACAATTGCTGGGTGAGTTAAATGGGCTTGGCCCAAAGATTTCAGGTCTTCTGGGCTACCGAAGGGCACATAACTTATAGTCAAAAGTTGAATATAGTAATGACCAGTCGCGATTGTACAGAGTACAGTGTAGCCGATTTCAATTAACAAAAAGACCAGGTAAAAATGCAAAACTGGAAAAACTGTTCCAGTGCTGCTGGTAAGAGGCTAATCCGACGTATTTTGTGACGAGAAATCGAATGGTGCAAACCGCGTTGCTCTCCGACCAGTACTTTTGGTTGTAGTGACAATTGAATGATCATTTATGTCATAATCACGTGCCCAGCAACGGCTCTTACTCCATGGAAACCAGGGAAATTTGCAATTATTTAACAGCTGCCGATGCCTGGCCCAAATCCGCATCTTTTGGCACCTTATAAATGTGGGTCAGTGTTTAGTTGTACTTTTTACAGCAGACTGTATCAAGTACCTTGTGTTTTTTATGTACAAATGGTGTGGTTTTTCTACACGTAGATAAAGACATTGTGATTGTCTTGCACTTAGAAGTAAGACAATTGCTGGGTGAGTTAAATGGGCTTAGCCCAAAGATTTTAGGTCTTCTGGGCTACCGAAGGGCACATAACTTATAGTCAAAAGTTGAATATAGTAATGACCAGTCGCGATTGTACAGAGTACAGTGTAGCCGATTTCAATTAACAAAAAGACCAGGCAAAAATGCAAAAGTGGAAAACCTGTTCCAGTGCTGCTGGTAAGAGACTAATCCGACGTATTTTGTGACGAGAAATCGAATGGTGTAATCCGCGTTGCTCTCAGACCAATACGTTTGGCTGTAGCGACAATTGAATGATCATTTATGTCATAATTACCTGCCCAGCAACGGCTCTTACTCCATGGAAACCAAGGAAATTTGCAATTTTTCAACAGCTGCCGATGCCTGGCTCAATTCCGCATCTTTTGGCACCTTATTCATGTGGGTCTGTGGTCAGTTGTAACTTTTTACAGCAGACTGTATCAAGTACCTTGTGTTTTTCACGTACAAATGGTGTGGTTTTTCTACACGTAGATAAAGACATTGAGATTGTCTTGCACTTAGAAGTAAGACAATTGCTGGGTGAGTTAAATGGGCTTAGCCCAAAGATTTGACGTCTTCTGGGCTACCGAAGGGCACATAACTTATAGTCAAATGTTGAATATAGTAATGACCAGTCGCGATTGTACAGAGTACAGTGTAGCCGATTTCAATTAACAAAAAGACCAGGTAAAAATGCAAAAGTGGAAAAACTGTTCCAGTGCTGCTGGTAAGAGGCTAATCCGACGTATTTTGTGACGAGAAATCGAATGGTGCAAACCGCGTTGCTCTCCGACCAATACTTTTGGCTGTAGTGACAATTGAATGATCATTTATGTCATAATCACGTGCCCAGCAACGGCTCTTACTCCATGGAAACCAGGGAAATTTGCAATTTTTTAACAGCTGCCGATGCCTGGCCCAATTCCACATCTTTTGGCACCTTATAAATGTGGGTCAGTGTTTGTTGTACTTTTTACAGCAGACTGTATCAAGTACCTTGTGTTTTTCACGTACAAATGGTGTGTTTTTTCTACACGTAGATAAAGACATTGACATTGTCTTGGACTTAGAAGTAAGACAATTGCTGGGTGAGTTAAATGGGCTTAGCCCAAAGATTTCAGATCTTCTGGGCTACCGAAGGGCACATAACTTATAGTCAAAAGTTGAATATAGTAATGACCAGTCGCGATTGTACAGAGTACAGTGTAGCCGATTTCAATTAACAAAAAGACCAGGCAAAAATGCAAAAGTGGAAAAACTGTTCCAGTGCTGCTGGTAAGAGGCTAATCCGACGTATTTTGTGACGAGAAATCGAATGGTGCAATCCGCGTTGCTCTCCGACCAATACGTTTGGCTGTAGTGACAATTGAATGATCATTTATGTCATAATCACGTGCCCAGCAACGGCTCTTACTCCATGGAAACCAGGGAAATTTGCAATTTTTCAACAGCTGCCGATACCTGGCTCAATTCCGCATCTTTTGGCACCTTATTCATGTTTGTCTGTGGTCAGTTGTACTTTTTACAGCAGACTGTATCAAGTACCTTGTGTTTTTCACGTACAAATGGTGTGGTTTTTCTACACGTAGATAAAGACATTGAGATTGTCTTGGACTTAGAAGTAAGACAATTGCTGGGTGAGTTAAATGGGCTTAGCCCAAAGATTTGACGTCTTCTGGGCTACCGAAGGGCACATAACTTATAGTCAAAAGTTAAATATAGTAATGACCCCTCGCGATTGTACATAGTACAGTGTAGCCGATTTCAATTAACAAAAAGACCAGGCAAAAATGCAAAAGTGGAAAAACTGTTCCAGTGCTGCTGATAAGAGGCTAATCCGACGTATTTTGTGACGAGAAATCGAATGGTGCAAACCGCGTTGCTCTCCGACCAATACTTTTGGCTGTAGCGACAAATCAATGAATATTGATGTCATAATCACGTGCCCAGCAACGGCTCTTACTCCATGGAAACCAGGGAAATTGGCAATTTTTCAACAGCTGCCGATGCCTGGCCCAGTTCCGCATCTTTTGGCACCTTATAAATGTGGGTCAGTGTTTAGTTGTACTTTTTACAGCAGACTGTATCAAGTACCTTGTGTTTTTTATGTACAAATGGTGTGGTTTTTCTACACGTAGATAAAGACATTGAGATTGTCTTGCACTTAGAAGTAAGACAATTGCTGGGTGAGTTAAATGGGCTTAGCCCAAAGATTTCAGATCTTCTGGGCTACCGAAGGGCACATAACTTATAGTCAAAAGTTGAATATAGTAATGACCACTCGCGATTGTACAGAGTACAGTGTAGCCGATTTCAATTAACAAAAAGACCAGGCAAAAATGCAAAAGTGGAAAACCCGTTCCAGTGCTGCTGGTAAGAGACTAATCCGACGTATTTTGTGACGAGAAATCGAATGGTGTAATCCGCGTTGCTCTCAGACCAATACGTTTGGCTGTAGCGACAATTGAATGATCATTTATGTCATAATCACCTGCCCAGCAACGGCTCTTACTCCATGGAAACCAAAGAAATTTGCAATTTTTCAACAGCTGCCGATGCTTGGCTCAATTCCGCATCTTTTGGCACCTTACTGAAGTGAGTCAGTGTTCAGTTGTACTTTTTACAGCAGACTGTATCAAGTACCTTGTGTTTTTCATGTACAAATGGTGTGGTTTTTCTACACGTAGATAAAGACATTGAGATTGTCTTAGACTTAGAAGTAAGACAATTGCTGGGTGAGTTAAATGGGCTTAGCCCAAAGATTTGACGTCTTCTGGGCTACCGAAGGGCACATAACTTATAGTCAAAAGTTGAATATAGTAATGACCACTCACGATTGTACAGAGTACAGTGTAGCCGATTTCAATTAACAAAAAGACCAGGCAAAAATGCAAAAGTGGAAAAACTGTTCCAGTGCTGCTGATAAGAGGCTAATCCGACGTATTTTGTGACGAGAAATCGAATGGTGCAAACCGCGTTGCTCTCCGACCAATACTTTTGGCTGTAGCGACAAATCAATGAATATTGATGTCATAATCACGTGCCCAGCAACGGCTCTTACTCCATGGAAACCAGGGAAATTGGCAATTTTTCAACAGCTGCCGATGCCTGGCCCAGTTCCGCATCTTTTGGCACCTTATAAATGTGGGTCAGTGTTTAGTTGTACTTTTTACAGCAGACTGTATCAAGTACCTTGTGTTTTTTATGTACAAATGGTGTGGTTTTTCTACACGTAGATAAAGACATTGAGATTGTCTTGCACTTAGAAGTAAGACAATTGCTGGGTGAGTTAAATGGGCTTAGCCCAAAGATTTCAGATCTTCTGGGCTACCGAAGGGCACATAACTTATAGTCAAAAGTTGAATATAGTAATGACCACTCGCGATTGTACAGAGTACAGTGTAGCCGATTTCAATTAACAAAAAGACCAGGCAAAAATGCAAAAGTGGAAAACCCGTTCCAGTGCTGCTGGTAAGAGACTAATCCGACGTATTTTGTGACGAGAAATCGAATGGTGTAATCCGCGTTGCTCTCAGACCAATACGTTTGGCTGTAGCGACAATTGAATGATCATTTATGTCATAATCACCTGCCCAGCAACGGCTCTTACTCCATGGAAACCAAAGAAATTTGCAATTTTTCAACAGCTGCCGATGCTTGGCTCAATTCCGCATCTTTTGGCACCTTACTGAAGTGAGCCAGTGTTCAGTTGTACTTTTTACAGCAGACTGTATCAAGTACCTTGTGTTTTTCATGTACAAATGGTGTGGTTTTTCTACACGTAGATAAAGACATTGAGATTGTCTTAGACTTAGAAGTAAGACAATTGCTGGGTGAGTTAAATGGGCTTAGCCCAAAGATTTGACGTCTTCTGGGCTACCGAAGGGCACATAACTTATAGTCAAAAGTTGAATATAGTAATGACCACTCACGATTGTACAGAGTACAGTGTAGCCGATTTCAATTAACAAAAAGACCAGGCAAAAATGCAAAAGTGGAAAAACTGTTCCAGTGCTGCTGATAAGAGGCTAATCCGACGTATTTTGTGACGAGAAATCGAATGGTGCAAACCGCGTTGCTCTCCGACCAATACTTTTGGCTGTAGCGACAAATCAATGAATATTGATGTCATAATCACGTGCCCAGCAACGGCTCTTACTCCATGGAAACCAGTGATATTTGCAATTTTTTAACAGCTGCCGATGCCTGGCCCAATTCCACATCTTTTGGCACCTTATAAATGTGGGTCAGTGTTTAGTTGTACTTTTTACAGCAGACTGTATCAAGTACCTTGTGTTTTTTATGTACAAATGGTGTGGTTTTTCTACACGTAGATAAAGACATTGAGATTGTCTTGGACTTAGAAGTAAGACAATTGCTGGGTGAGTTTAATGGGCTTAGCCCAAAGATTTGACGTCTTCTGGGCTACCGAAGGGCACATAACTTATAGTCAAAAGTTAAATATAGTAATGACCCCTCGCGATTGTACATAGTACAGTGTAGCCGATTTCAATTAACAAAAAGACCAGGCAAAAATGCAAAAGTGGAAAAACTGTTCCAGTGCTGCTGATAAGAGGCTAATCCGACGTATTTTGTGACGAGAAATCGAATGGTGCAAACCGCGTTGCTCTCCGACCAATACTTTTGGCTGTAGCGACAAATCAATGAATATTGATGTCATAATCACGTGCCCAGCAACGGCTCTTACTCCATGGAAACCAGGGAAATTGGCAATTTTTCAACAGCTGCCGATGCCTGGCCCAGTTCCGCATCTTTTGGCACCTTATAAATGTGGGTCAGTGTTTAGTTGTACTTTTTACAGCAGACTGTATCAAGTACCTTGTGTTTTTTATGTACAAATGGTGTGGTTTTTCTACACGTAGATAAAGACATTGAGATTGTCTTGCACTTAGAAGTAAGACAATTGCTGGGTGAGTTAAATGGGCTTAGCCCAAAGATTTCAGATCTTCTGGGCTACCGAAGGGCACATAACTTATAGTCAAAAGTTGAATATAGTAATGACCACTTGCGATTGTACAGAGTACAGTGTAGCCGATTTCAATTAACAAAAAGACCAGGCAAAAATGCAAAAGTGGAAAACCCGTTCCAGTGCTGCTGGTAAGAGACTAATCCGACGTATTTTGTGACGAGAAAACGAATGGTGTAATCCGCGTTGCTCTCCGACCAATACGTTTGGCTGTAGCGACAATTGAATGATCATTTATGTCATAATCACCTGCCCAGCAACGGCTCTTACTCCATGGAAACCAAAGAAATTTGCAATTTTTCAACAGCTGCCGATGCTTGGCTCAATTCCGCATCTTTTGGCACCTTACTGAAGTGGGTCAGTGTTCAGTTGTACTTTTTACAGCAGACTGTATCAAGTACCTTGTGTTTTTCATGTACAAATGGTGTGGTTTTTCTACACGTAGATAAAGACATTGAGATTGTCTTGCACTTAGAAGTAAGACAATTGCTGGGTGAGTTAAATGGGCTTAGCCCAAAGATTTGACGTCTTCTGGGCTACCGAAGGGCACATAACTTATAGTCAAAAGTTGAATATAGTAATGACCACTCACGATTGTACAGAGTACAGTGTAGCCGATTTCAATTAACAAAAAGACCAGGCAAAAATGCAAAAGTGGAAAAACTGTTCCAGTGCTGCTGATAAGAGGCTAATCCGACGTATTTTGTGACGAGAAATCGAATGGTGCAAACGGCGTTGCTCTCCGACCAATACTTTTGGCTGTAGCGACAAATCAATGAATATTGATGTCATAATCACGTGCCCAGCAACGGCTCTTACTCCAT
This sequence comes from Liolophura sinensis, assembly GCF_032854445.1. Classification (NCBI taxonomy): domain Eukaryota; kingdom Metazoa; phylum Mollusca; class Polyplacophora; order Chitonida; family Chitonidae; genus Liolophura; species Liolophura sinensis. The sequence continues at coordinate 70,046 of NW_027018065.1, read as the reverse complement.
GGAAACCAGTGATATTTGCAATTTTTTAACAGCTGCCGATGCCTGGCCCAATTCCACATCTTTTGGCACCTTATAAATGTGGGTCAGTGTTTAGTTGTACTTTTTACAGCAGACTGTATCAAGTACCTTGTGTTTTTTATGTACAAATGGTGTGGTTTTTCTACACGTAGATAAAGACATTGAGATTGTCTTGGACTTAGAAGTAAGACAATTGCTGGGTGAGTTAAATGGGCTTAGCCCAAAGATTTCAGGTCTTCTGGGCTACCGAAGGGCACATAACTTATAGTCAAAAGTTGAATATAGTAATGACCAGTCGCGATTGTACAGAGTACAGTGTAGCCGATTTCAATTAACAAAAAGACCAGGCAAAAATGCAAAATTGGAAAAATTGTTCCAGTGCTGCTGGTAAGAGGCTAATCCGACGTATTTTGTGACGAGAAATCGAATGGTGCAATCCGCGTTGCTCTCCGACCAATACGTTTGGCTGTAGTGACAATTGAATAATCATTTATGTCATAATCACGTGCCCAGCAACGGCTCTTACTCCATGGAAACCAGGGAAATTTGCAATTTTTCAACAGCTGCCGATGCCTGGCTCAATTCCGCATCTTTTGGCACCTTATAAATGTGGGTCTGTGGTCAGTTGTACTTTTTACAGCAGACTGTATCAAGTACCTTGTGTTTTTCACGTACAAATGGTGTGGTTTTTCTACACGTAGATAAAGACATTGAGATTGTCTTAGACTTAGAAGTAAGACAATTGCTGGGTGAGTTAAATGGGCTTAGCCCAAAGATTTCAGGTCTTCTGGGCTACCGAAGGGCACATAACTTATAGTCAAAAGTTGAATATAGTAATGACCAGTCGCGATTGTACAGAGTACAGTGTAGCCGATTTCAATTAACAAAAAGACCAGGTAAAAATGCAAAAGTGGAAAAACTGTTCCAGTGCTGCTGGAAAGAGGCTAATCCGACGTATTTTGTGACGAGAAATCGAATGGTGCAAACCGCGTTGCTCTCCGAACAATACTTTTGGCTGTAGCGACAAATCAATGAATATTGATGTCATAATCATGTGCCCAGCAACGGCTCTTACTCCATGGAAACCAGGGATATTTGCAATTTTTTAACAGCTGCCGATGCCTGGCCCAATTCCGCATCTTTTGGCACCTTATAAATGTGGGTCAGTGTTTAGTTGTACTTTTTACAGCAGACTGTATCAAGTACCTTGTGTTTTTCACGTACAAATGGTGTGGTTTTTCTATACGTAGATAAAGACATTGAGATTGTCTTGCACTTAGAAGTAAGACAATTGCTGGGTGAGTTAAATGGGCTTAGCCCAAAGATTTGACGTCTTCTGGTCTACCGAAGGGCACATAACTTATAGTCAAAAGTTAAATATAGTAATGACAACTCGCGATTGTACATGAAAAAACAAAAATTTTTCAACAGCTGCCGATGCCTGGCTCAATTCCGCATCTTTTGGCACCTTACTGAAGTGGGTCAGTGTTCAGTTGTACTTTTTACAGCAGACTGTATCAAGTACCTTGTGTTTCTCACGTACAAATGGTGTGGTTTTTCTACACGTAGATAAAGACATTGAGATTGTCTTGCACTTAGAAGTAAGGCAATTGCTGGGTGAGTTGAATGGGCTTAGCCCAAAGATTTCACGTCTTCTGGGCTACCGAAGGGCACATAACTTATAGTCAAAAGTTGAATATAGTAATGACCAGTCGCGATTGTACAGAGTACAGTGTAGCCGATTTCAATTAACAAAAAGACCAGGCAAAAACGCAAAATTGGAAAAACTGTTCCAGTGCTGCTGGTAAGAGGCTAATCCGACGTATTTTGTGACGACAAATCGAATGGTGCAAACCGCGTTTCACTCCGAAAAATACTTTTGCCTGTAGCGACAATTGAATGATCATTTATGTCATAATCACGTGCACAGCAACGGCTCTTACTCCATGGAAACCAGGGAAATTGGCAATTTTTCAACAGCTGCCGATACCTGGCCCAGTTCCGCATCTTTTGGCACCTTATAAATGTGGGTCTGTGGTCAGTTGTACTTTTTACAGCAGACTGTATCAAGTACCTTGTGTTTTTTATGTACAAATGGTGTGGTTTTTCTACACGTAGATAAAGACATTGAGATTGTCTTGGACTTAGAAGTAAGACAATTGCTGGGTGAGTTAAATGGGCTTAGCCCAAAGATTTGACGTCTTCTGGGCTACCGAAGGGCACATAACTTATAGTCAAAAGTTGAATATAGTAATGACCAGTCGCGATTGTACAGAGTACAGTGTAGCCGATTTCAATTAACAAAAAGACCAGGTAAAAATGCAAAAGTGGAAAAACTGTTCCAGTGCTGCTGGTAAGAGGCTAATCCGACGTATTTTGTAACGAGAAATCGAATGGTGCAAACCGCGTTGCTCTCCGACCAATACGTTTGGCTGTAGTGACAATTGAATGATCATTTATGTCATAATCACGTGCACAGCAACGGCTCTTACTCCATGGAAACCAGGGAAATTTGCAATTTTTCAACAGCTGCCGATGCCTGGCTCAATTCCGCATCTTTTGGCACCTTACTGAAGTGGGTCAGTGTTCAGTTGTACTTTTTACAGCAGACTGTATCAAGTACCTTGTGTTTTTCACGTACAAATGGTGTGGTTTTTCTACACGTAGATAAAGACATTGAGATTTTCTTGCACTTAGAAGTAAGACAATTGCTGGGTGAGTTAAATGGGCTTGGCCCAAAGATTTCACGTCTTCTGGGCTACCGAAGGGCACATAACTTATAGTCAAAAGTTGAATATAGTAATGACCACTCGCGATTGTACAGAGTACAGTGTAGCCGATTTCAATTAACAAAAAGACCAGGCAAAAATGCAAAAGTGGAAAAACTGTTCCAGTGCTGCTGGTAAAATGCAAATCCGACGTATTTTGTGACGAGAAATCGAATGGTGTAAACCGCGTTGCTCTCCGACCAATACTTTTGGCTGTAGCGACAATTGAATGATCATTTATGTCATAATCACGTGCCCAGCAACGGCTCTTACTCCATGGAAACCAGGGAAATTTGCAATTTTTCAACAGCTGCCGATGCCTGGCTCAATTCCGCATGTTTTGGCACCTTACTGAAGTGGGTCAGTGTTCAGTTGTACTTTTTACAGCAGACTGTATCAAGTACCTTGTGTTTTTCATGTACAAATGGTGTGGTTTTTCTACACGTAGATAAAGACATTGAGATTGTCTTGCACTTAGAAGTAAGGCAATTGCTGGGTGAGTTAAATGGGCTTAGCCCAAAGATTTGACGTCTTCTGGGCTACCGAAGGGCACATAACTTATAGTCAAAAGTTGAATATAGTAATGACCAGTCGCGATTGTACAGAGTACAGTGTAGCCGATTTCAATTAACAAAAAGACCAGGCAAAAACGCAAAATTGGAAAAATTGTTCCAGTGCTGCTGGTAAGAGGCTAATCCGACGTATTTTGTGACGACAAATCGAATGGTGCAAACCGCGTTTCACTCCGAAAAATACTTTTGCCTGTAGCGACAATTGAATGATCATTTATGTCATAATCACGTGCACAGCAACGGCTCTTACTCCATGGAAACCAGGGAAATTTGCAATTTTTTAACAGCTGCCGATACCTGGCCCAATTCCGCATCTTTTGGCACCTTATAAATGTGGGTCTGTGGTCAGTTGTACTTTTTACAGCAGACTGTATCAAGTACCTTGTGTTTTTTATGTACAAATGGTGTGGTTTTTCTACACGTAGATAAAGACATTGAGATTGTCTTGCACTTAGAAGTAAGACAATTGCTGGGTGAGTTAAATGGGCTTGGCCCAAAGATTTCAGGTCTTCTGGGCTACCGAAGGGCACATAACTTATAGTCAAAAGTTGAATATAGTAATGACCAGTCGCGATTGTACAGAGTACAGTGTAGCCGATTTCAATTAACAAAAAGACCACGCAAAAATGCAAAAGTGGAAAACCTGTTCCAGTGCTGCTGGTAAGAGACTAATCCGACGTATTTTGTGACGAGAAATCGAATGGTGTAATCCGCGTTGCTCTCAGACCAATACGTTTGGCTGTAGTGACAATTGAATGATCATTTATGTCATAATCACGTGCCCAGCAACGGCTCTTACTCCATGGAAACCAGGGAAATTTGCAATTTTTCAACAGCTGCCGATGCCTGGCTCAATTCCGCATCTTTTGGCACCTTACTAAAGTGAGTCAGTGTTCAGTTGTACTTTTTACAGCAGACTGTATCAAGTACCTTGTGTTTTTCATGTACAAATGGTGTGGTTTTTCTACACGTAGATAAAGACATTGAGATTGTCTTGCACTTAGAAGTAAGACAATTGCTGGGTGAATTAAATGGGCTTAGCCCAAAGATTTGACGTCTTTTGGGCTACCGAAGGGCACATAACTTATAATCAAAAGTTAAATATAGTAATGACCACTCGCGATTGTACATAGTACAGTGTAGCCGATTTCAATTAACAAAAAGACCAGGCAAAAATGCAAAAGTGGAAAAACTGTTCCAGTGCTGCTGATAAGAGGCTAATCCGACGTATTTTGTGACGAGAAATCGAATGGTGCAAACCGCGTTGCTCTCCGACCAATACTTTTGGCTGTAGCGACAAATCAATGAATATTGATGTCATAATCACGTGCCCAGCAACGGCTCTTACTCCATGGAAACCAGTGATATTTGCAATTTTTTAACAGCTGCCGATGCCTGGCCCAATTCCACATCTTTTGGCACCTTATAAATGTGGGTCAGTGTTTAGTTGTACTTTTTACAGCAGACTGTATCAAGTACCTTGTGTTTTTCACGTACAAATGGTGTGGTTTTTCTACACGTAGATAAAGACATTGAGATTGTCTTGGACTTAGAAGTAAGACAATTGCTGGGTGAGTTAAATGGGCTTAGCCCAAAGATTTGACGTCTTCTGGGCTACCGAAGGGCACATAACTTATAGTCAAAAGTTGAATATAGTAATGACCAGTCGCGATTGTACAGAGTACAGTGTAGCCGATTTCAATTAACAAAAAGACCAGGCAAAAATGCAAAATTGGAAAAATTGTTCCAGTGCTGCTGGTAAGAGGCTAATCCGACGTATTTTGTGACGAGAAATCGAATGGTGCAATCCGCGTTGCTCTCCGACCAATACGTTTGGCTGTAGCGACAATTGAATGATCATTTATGTCATAATCACGTGCCCAGCAACGGCTCTTACTCCATGGAAACCAGGGAAATTTGCAATTTTTCAACAGCTGCCGATGCCTGGCTCAATTCCGCATCTTTTGGCACCTTTTTCATGTGGGTCTGTGGTCAGTTGTACTTTTTACAGCAGACTGTATCAAGTACCTTGTGTTTTTCACGTACAAATGGTGTGGTTTTTCTACACGTAGATAAAGACATTGAGATTGTCTTAGACTTAGAAGTAAGACAATTGCTGGGTGAGTTAAATGGGCTTGGCCCAAAGATTTCAGGTCTTCTGGGCTACCGAAGGGCACATAACTTATAGTCAAAAGTTGAATATAGTAATGACCAGTCGCGATTGTACAGAGTACAGTGTAGCCGATTTCAATTAACAAAAAGACCAGGTAAAAATGCAAAAGTGGAAAAACTGTTCCAGTGCTGCTGGTAAGAGGCTAATCCGACGTATTTTGTGACGAGAGATCGAATGGTGCAAACCGCGTTGCTCTCCGACCAATACTTTTGGCTGTAGTGACAATTGAATGATCATTTATGTCATAATCACGTGCACAGCAACGGCTCTTACTCCATGGAAACCAGGGAAATTTGCAATTTTTCAACAGCTGCCGATGCCTGGCTCAATTCCGCATCTTTTGGCACCTTACTGAAGTGAGTCAGTGTTCAGTTGTACTTTTTACAGCAGACTGTATCAAGTACCTTGTGTTTTTCATGTACAAATGGTGTGGTTTTTCTACACGTAGATAAAGACATTGAGATTGTCTTGCACTTAGAAGTAAGGCAATTGCTGGGTGAGTTAAATGGGCTTAGCCCAAAGATTTCAGGTCTTCTGGGCTACCGAAGGGCACATAACTTATAGTCAAAAGTTGAATATAGTAATGACCAGTCGCGATTGTACAGAGTACAGTGTAGCCGATTTCAATTAACAAAAAGACCAGGTAAAAATGCAAAAGTGGAAAAACTGTTTCAGTGCTGCTGGAAAGAGGCTAATCCGACGTATTTTGTGACGAGAAATCGAATGGTGCAAACCGCGTTGCTCTCCGACCAATACTTTTGGCTGTAGCGACAATTGAATGATCATTTATGTCATAATCACCTGCCCAGCAACGGCTCTTACTCCATGGAAACCAGGGAACTTTACAATTTTTTAACAGCTGCCGATGCCTGGCTCAATTCCGCATCTTTTGGCACCTTACTGAAGTGGGTCAGTGTTTAGTTGTACTTTTTACAGCAGACTGTATCAAGTACCTTGTGTTTTTCACGTACAAATGGTGTGGTTTTTCTACACGTAGATAAAGACATTGAGATTGTCTTGCACTTAGAAGTAAGACAATTGCTGGGTGAGTTAAATGGGCTTAGCCCAAAGATTTCAGATCTTCTGGGCTACCGAAGGGCACATAACTTATAGTCAAAAGTTGAATATAGTAATGACCAGTCGCGATTGTACAGAGTACAGTGTAGCCGATTTCAATTAACAAAAAGACCAGGCAAAAATGCAAAAGTGGAAAAACTGTTCCAGTGCTGCTGGTAAGAGGCTAATCCGACGTATTTTGTGACGAGAAATCGAATGGTGCAAACCGCGTTGCTGTCCGACCAATACGTTTGGCTGTAGTGACAATTGAATGATCATTTATGTCATAATCACGTGCCCAGCAACGGCTCTTACTCCATGGAAACCAGGGAAATTTGCAATTTTTCAACAGCTGCCGATACCTGGCTCAATTCCGCATCTTTTGGCACCTTATTCATGTGGGTCTGTGGTCAGTTGTACTTTTTACAGCAGACTGTATCAAGTACCTTGTGTTTTTCACGTACAAATGGTGTGGGTTTTTCTACACGTAGATAAAGACATTGAGATTGTCTTGGACTTAGAAGTAAGACACTTGCTGGGTGAGTTAAATGGGCTTAGCCCAAAGATTTGACGTCTTCTGGGCTACCGAAGGGCACATAACTTATAGTCAAAAGTTAAATATAGTAATGACCCCTCGCGATTGTACATAATACAGTGTAGCCGATTTCAATTAACAAAAAGACCAGGCAAAAATGCAAAAGTGGAAAACCTGTTCCAGTGCTGCTGGTAAGAGACTAATCCGACGTATTTTGTGACGAGAAATCGAATGGTGTAATCCGCGTTGCTCTCAGACCAACACGTTTGGCTGTAGCGACAATTGAATGATCATTTATGTCATAATCACCTGCCCAGCAACGGCTCTTACTCCATGGAAACCAGGGAAATTTGCAATTTTTCAACAGCTGCCGATGCCTGGCTCAATTCCGCATCTTTTGGCACCTTATTCATGTGGGTCTGTGGTCAGTTGTAACTTTTTACAGCAGACTGTATCAAGTACCTTGTGTTTTTCACGTACAAATGGTGTGGTTTTTCTACACGTAGATAAAGACATTGAGATTGTCTTGCACTTAGAAGTAAGACAATTGCTGGGTGAGTTAAATGGGCTTAGCCCAAAGATTTGACGTCTTCTGGGCTACCGAAGGGCACATAACTTATAGTCAAAAGTTGAATATAGTAATGACCAGTCGCGATTGTACAGAGTACAGTGTAGCCGATTTCAATTAACAAAAAGACCAGGCAAAAATGCAAAATTGGTAAAATTGTTCCAGTGCTGCTGGTAAGAGGCTAATCCGACGTATTTTGTGACGACAAATCGAATGGTGCAAACCGCGTTGCTCTCCGACCAATACTTTTGCCAGTAGCGACAATTGAATGATCATTTATGTCATAATCACGTGCCCAGCAACGGCTCTTACTCCATGGAAACCAGGGAAATTTACAATTTTTTAACAGCTGCCGATGCCTGGCTCAATTCCGCATCTTTTGGCACCTTACTGAAGTGGGTCAGTGTTTAGTTGTACTTTTTACAGCAGACTGTATCAAGTACCTTGTGTTTTTCACGTACAAATGGTGTGGTTTTTCTACACGTAGATAAAGACATTGACATTGTCTTGCACTTAGAAGTAAGACAATTGCTGGGTGAGTTAAATGGGCTTAGCCGAAAGATTTGACGTCTTCTGGGCTACCGAAGGGCACATAACTTATAGTCAAAAGTTGAATATAGTAATGACCAGTCGCGATTGTACAAAGTACAGTGCAGCCGATTTCAATTAACAAAAAGACCAGGCAAAAATGCAAAAGTGGAAAAACTGTTCCAGTGCTGCTGGTAAGAGGCTAATCCGACGTATTTTGTGACGAGAAATCGAATGGTGCAAACCGCGTTGCTCTCCGACCAATACTTTTGGCTGTAGCGACAATCCAATGATCATTGATGTCATAATCACGTGCCCAGCAACGGCTCTTACTCCATGGAAACCAGGGATATTTGCAATTTTTTAACAGCTGCCGATGCCTGGCCCAAGTCCGCATCTTTTGGCACCTTATAAATGTGGGTCAGTGTTTAGTTGTACTTTTTACAGCAGACTGTATCAAGTACCTTGTGTTTTTCACGTACAAATGGTGTGGTTTTTCTACACGTAGATAAAGACATTGAGATTGTCTTGGCCCAAAGATTTGACGTCTTCTGGGCTACCGAAGGGCACATAACTTATAGTCAAAAGTTAAATATAGTAATGACCCCTCGCGATTGTACATAGTACAGTGTAGCCGATTTCAATTAACAAAAAGACCAGGCAAAAATGCAAAAGTGGAAAAACTGTTCCAGTGCTGCTGGTAAGAGGCTAATCCGACGTATTTTGTGACGAGAAATCGAATGGTGCAAACCGCGTTGCTCTCCGACCAATACTTTTGGCTGTAGCGACAAATCAATGAATATTGATGTCATAATCACGTGCCCAGCAACGGCTCTTACTCCATGGAAACCAGGGATATTTGCAATTTTTTAACAGCTGCCGATGCCTGGCCCAATTCCGCATCTTTTGGCACCTTATAAATGTGGGTCAGTGTTTAGTTGTACTTTTTACAGCAGACTGTATCAAGTACCTTGTGTTTTTTATGTACAAATGGTGTGGTTTTTCTACACGTAGATAAAGACATTGAGATTGTCTTGCACTTAGAAGTAAGACAATTGCTGGGTGAGTTAAATGGGCTGAGCCCAAAGATTTTAGGTCTTCTGGGCTACCGAAGGGCACATAACTTATAGTCAAAAGTTGAATATAGTAATGACCAGTCGCGATTGTACAGAGTACAGTGTAGCCGATTTCAATTAACAAAAAGACCAGGCAAAAATGCAAAAGTGGAAAACCTGTTCCAGTGCTGCTGGTAAGAGACTAATCCGACGCATTTTGTGACGAGAAATCGAATGGTGTAATCCGCGTTGCTCTCAGACCAATACTTTTGGCTGTAGCGACAATTGAATGATCATTTATGTCATAATCACCTGCCCAGCAACGGCTCTTACTCCATGGAAACCAGGGAAATTTGCAATTTTTCAACAGCTGCCGATGCCTGGCTCAATTCCGCATCTTTTGGCACCTTATTCATGTGGGTCTGTGGTCAGTTGTAACTTTTTACAGCAGACTGTATCAAGTACCTTGTGTTTTTCACGTACAAATGGTGTGGTTTTTCTACACTTAGGTAAAGACATTGAGATTGTCTTGCACTTAGAAGTAAGACAATTGCTGGGTGAGTTAAATGGGCTTGGCCCAAAGATTTCAGGTCTTCTGGGCTACCGAAGGGCACATAACTTATAGTCAAAAGTTGAATATAGTAATCACCATTCGCGATTGTACAGAGTACAGTGTAGCCGATTTCAATTAACAAAACGACCCGGTAAAAATGCAACAGTGGAAAAACTGTTCCAGTGCTGCTGGTAAGAGGCTAATCCGACGTATTTTGTGACGAGAAATCGAATGGTGCAAACCGCGTTGCTCTCCGACCAATACTTTTGGCTGTAGTGACAATTGAATGATCATTTATGTTATAATCACGTGCCCAGCAACGGCTCTTACTCCATGGAAACCAGGGAAATTTGCAATTTTTCAACAGCTGCCGATGCCTGGCTCAATTCCGCATCTTTTGGCACCTTACTGAAGTGAGTCAGTGTTCAATTGTACTTTTTATAGCAGACTGTATCAAGTACCTTGTGTTTTTCATGTACAAATGGTGTGGTTTTTCTACACGTAGATAAAGACATTGAGATTGTCTTGCACTTAGAAGTAAGGCAATTGCTGGGTGAGTTAAATGGGCTTAGCCCAAAGATTTCAAGTCTTCTGGGCTACCGAAGGGCACATAACTTATAGTCAAAAGTTAAATATAGTAATGACCACTCGCGATTGTACATAGTACAGTGTAGCCGATTTCAATTAACAAAAAGACCAGGCAAAAATGCAAAAGTGGAAAAACTGTTCCAGTGCTGTTGATAAGAGTCTAATCCGACGTATTTTGTGACGAGAAATCGAATGGTGCAAACCGCGTTGCTCTCCGACCAATAATTTTGGCTGTAGCGACAAATCAATGAATATTGATGTCATAATCACGTGCCCAGCAACGGCTCTTACTCCATGGAAACCAGTGATATTTGCAATTTTTTAACAGCTGCCGATGCCTGGCCCAATTCCGCATCTTTTGGCACCTTATAAATGTGGGTCAGTGTTTAGTTGTACTTTTTACAGCAGACTGTATCAAGTACCTTGTGTTTTTTATGTACAAATGGTGTGGTTTTTCTACACGTAGATAAAGACATTGAGATTGTCTTGCACTTAGAAGTAAGACAATTGCTGGGTGAGTTAAATGGGCTTAGCCCAAAGATTTCAGGTCTTCTGGGCTACCGAAGGGCACATAACTTATAGTCAAAAGTTGAATATAGTAATGAATTTACTAGTAGCCGATTTCAATTAACAAAAAGATCAGGTAAAAGTGCAAAAGTGGAAAAACTGTTCCAGTGCTGCTGGTAAGAGGCTAATCCGACGTATTTCTCGTCACGTATTTTGTGACGAGAAATCGAATGGTGCAAAACGCGTTGCTCTCCGACCAATACTTTTGGCTGTAGTGACAATTGAATGATCATTTATGTCATAATCACGTGCCCAGCAACGGCTCTTACTCCATGGAAACCAGGGAAATTGGCAATTTTTCAACAGCTGCCGATGCCTGGCTCAATTCCGCATCTTTTGGCACCTTACTGAAGTGGGTCAGTGTTCAGTTGTACTTTTTACAGCAGACTGTATCAAGTACCTTGTGTTTTTCAGGTACAAATGGTGTGGTTTTTCTACACGTAGATAAAGACATTGAGATTGTCTTGCACTTAGAAGTAAGACAATTGCTGGGTGAGTTAAATGGGCTTAGCCGAAAGATTTGACGTCTTCTGGGCTACCGAAGGGCACATAACTTATAGTCAAAAGTTGAATATAGTAATGACCAGTCGCGATTGTACAGAGTACAGTGTAGCCGATTTCAATTAACAAAAAGACCAGGCAAAAATGCAAAAGTGGAAAACCTGTTCCAGTGCTGCTGGTAAGAGACTAATCCGACGTATTTTGTGACGAGAAATCGAATGGTGTAATCGGCGTTGCTCTCAGACCAATACGTTTGGCTGTAGCGACAATTGAATGATCATTTATGTCATAATCACGTGCCCAGCAACGGCTCTTACTCCATGGAAACCAGGGAAATTTGCAATTTTTCAACAGCTGCCGATGCCTGGCTCAATTCCGCATCTTTTGGCACCTTATTCATGTGGGTCTGTGGTCAGTTGTACTTTTTACAGCAGACTGTATCAAGTACCTTGTGTTTTTCACGTACAAATGGTGTGGTTTTCTACACGTAGATAAAGACATTGAGATTGTCTTGGAATTAGAAGTAAGACAATTGCTCGGTGAGTTAAATGGGCTTGGCCCAAAGATTTCAGGTCTTCTGGGCTACCGAAGGGCACATAACTTATAGTCAAAAGTTGAATATAGTAATGACCAGTCGCGATTGTACAGAGTACAGTGTAGCCGATTTCAATTAACAAAAGGACCAGGTAAAAATGCAAAACTGGAAAAACTGTTCCAGTGCTGCTGGTAAGAGGCTAATCCGACGTATTTTGTGACGAGAAATCGAATGGTGCAAACCGCGTTGCTCTCCGACCAATACTTTTGGCTGTAGTGACAATTGAATGATCATTTATGTCATAATCACGTGCCCAGCAACGGCTCTTACTCCATGGAAACCAGGGAAATTTGCAATTTTTCAACAGCTGCCGATGCCTGGCTCAATTCCGCATCTTTTGGCACCTTACTGAAGTGAGTCAGTGTTCAGTTGTACTTTTTACAGCAGACTGTATCAAGTACCTTGTGTTTTTCAGGTACAAATGGTGTGGTTTTTCTACACGTAGATAAAGACATTGAGATTGTCTTGCACTTAGAAGTAAGGCAATTGCTGGGTGAGTTAAATGGGCTTAGCCCAAAGATTTGACGTCTTCTGGGCTACCGAAGGGCACATAACTTATAGTCAAAAGTTAAATATAGTAATGACCAGTCGCGATTGTACATAGTACAGTGTAGCCGATTTCAATTAACAAAAAGACCAGGCAAAAATGCAAAAGTGGAAAAACTGTTCCAGTGCTGCTGGTAAGAGGCTAATCCGACGTATTTTGTGACGAGAAATCGAATGGTGCAAACCGCGTTGCTCTCAGACCAATACGTTTGGCTGTAGCGACAATTGAATGATCATTTATGTCATAATCACCTGCCCAGCAACGGCTCTTACTCCATGGAAACCAGGGAAATTTGCAATTTTTCAACAGCTGCCGAAGCCTGGCTCAATTCCGCATCTTTTGGCACCTTATTCATGTGGGTCTGTGGTCAGTTGTACTTTTTACAGCAGACTGTATCAAGTACCTTGTGTTTTTCACGTACAAATGGTGTGGTTTTTCTACACGTAGATAAAGACATTGAGATTGTCTTGGAATTAGAAGTAAGACAATTGCTGGGTGAGTTAAATGGGCTTGGCCCAAAGATTTCAGGTCTTCTGGGCTACCGAAGGGCACATAACTTATAGTCAAAAGTTGAATATAGTAATGACCAGTTGCGATTGTACAGAGTACAGTGTAGCCGATTTCAATTAACAAAAAGACCAGGTAAAAATGCAAAACTGGAAAAACTGTTCCAGTGCTGCTGGTAAGAGGCTAATCCGACGTATTTTGTGACGAGAAATCGAATGGTGCAAACCGCGTTGCTCTCCGACCAATACTTTTGGCTGTAGTGACAATTGAATGATCATTTATGTCATAATCACGTGCCCAGCAACGGCTCTTACTCCATGGAAACCAGGGATATTTGCAATTTTTAACAGCTGCCGATGCCTGGCCCAATTCCGCATCTTTTGGCACCTTATAAATGTGGGTCAGTGTTTAGTTGTACTTTTTACAGCAGACTGTATCAAGTACCTTGTGTTTTTTATGTACAAATGGTGTGGTTTTTCTACACGTAGATAAAGACATTGAGATTGTCTTGGACTTAGAAGTAAGACAATTGCTGGGTGAGTTAAATGGGCTTAGCCCAAAGATTTCAAGTCTTCTGGGCTACCGAAGGGCACATAACTTATAGTCAAAAGTTGAATATAGTAATGACCAGTCGCGATTGTACAGAGTACAGTGTAGCCGATTTCAATTAACAAAAAGACCAGGCAAAAATACAAAAGTGGAAAAACTGTTCCAGTGCTGCTGGTAAGAGGCTAATCCGACGTATTTTGTGACGAGAAATTGAATGGTGCAAACCGCGTTCCTCTCCGACCAATACTTTTGGCTGTAGCGACAATTGAATGATCATTTATGTCATAATCACGTGCCCAGCAACGGCTCTTACTCCATGGAAACCAGGGATATTTGCAATTTTTTAACAGCTGCCGATGCCTGGCCCAATTCCGCATCTTTTGGCACCTTACTGAAGTGGGTCAGTGTTCAGTTGTACTTTTTACAGCAGACTGTATCAAGTACCTTGTGTTTTTCACGTACAAATGGTGTGGTTTTTCTACACGTAGATAAAGACATTGAGATTGTCTTGGACTTAGAAGTAAGACAATTGCTGGGTGAGTTAAATGGGCTTAGCCCAAAGATTTCACGTCTTCTGGGCTACCGAAGGGCACATAACTTATAGTCAAAAGTTAAATATAGTAATGACCACTCACGATTGTACATAGTACAGTGTAGCCGATTTCAATTAAAAAAAAAGACCAGGCAAAAATGCAAAAGTGGAAAAACTGTTCCAGTGCTGCTGATAAGAGGCTAATCCGACGTATTTTGTGACGAGAAATCGAATGGTGCTAACCGCGTTGCTCTCCGACCAATACTTTTGGCTGTAGCGACAAATCAATGAATATTGATGTCATAATCACGTGCCCAGCAACGGCTCTTACTCCATGGAAACCAGGGATATTTGCAATTTTTTAACAGCTGCCGATGCCTGGCCCAATTCCGCATCTTTTGGCACCTTATAAATGTGGGCCAGTGTTTAGTTATACTTTTTACAGCAGACTGTATCAAGTACCTTGTGTTTTTCACGTACAAATGCTGTGGCTTTTCTACACGTAGATAAAGACATTGAGATTGTCTTGGAATTAGAAGTAAGACAATTGCTGGGTGAGTTAAATGGGCTTAGCCCAAAGATTTCAGGTCTTCTGGGCTACCGAAGGGCACATAACTTATAGTCAAAAGTTGAATATAGTAATGACCAGTTGCGATTGTACAGAGTACAGTGTAGCCGATTTCAATTAACAAAAAGACCAGGTAAAAATGCAAAACTGGAAAAACTGTTCCAGTGCTGCTGGTAAGAGGCTAATCCGGGGTATTTTGTGACGAGAAATCGAATGGTGCAATCCGCGTTGCTCTCCGACCAATACGTTTGGCTATAGCGACAATTGAATATTCATTTATGTCATAATCACGTGCCCAGCAACGGCTCTTACTCCATGGAAACCAGGGAAATTTGCAATTTTTCAACAGCTGCCGCTGCCTGGCTCAATTCCGCATCTTTTGGCACCTTATTCATGTGGGTCTGTGGTCAGCTGTACTTTTTACAGCAGACTGTATCAAGTACCTTGTGTTTTTCACGTACAAATGGTGTGGTTTTTCTACACGTAGATAAAGACATTGAGATTGTCTTAGACTTAGAAGTAAGACAATTGCTGGGTGATTCAAATGGGCTTGGCCCAAAGATTTCAGGTCTTCTGGGCTACCGAAGGGCACATAACTTATAGTCAAAAGTTGAATATAGTAATGACCAGTCGCGATTGTACAGAGTACAGTGTAGCCGATTTCAATTAACAAAAAGACCAGGTAAAAATGCAAAAGTGGAAAAACTGTTCCAGTGCTGCTGGTAAGAGGCTAATCCGACGTATTTTGTGACGAGAAATCGAGTGGTGCAAACCGCGTTGCTCTCCGACCAATACTTTTGTCTGTAGCGACAATTGAATAATCATTTATGTCATAATCACGTGCCCAGCAACGGCTCTTACTCCATGGAAACCAGGGATATTTGCAATTTTTCAACAGCTGCCGATACCTGGCCCAATTCCGCATCTTTTGGCACCTTATAAATGTGGGTCAGTGTTTAGTTGTACTTTTTACAGCAGACTGTATCAAGAACCTTGTGTTTTTTATGTACAAATGGTGTGGTTTTTCTACACGTAGATAAAGACATTGAGATTGTCTTGGACTTAGAAGTGAGACAATTGCTGGGTGAGTTAAATGGGCTTAGCCCAAAGATTTGACGTCTTCTGGGCTACCGAAGGGCACATAACTTATAGTCAAAAGTTGAATATAGTAATGACCAGTCGCGATTGTACAGAGTACAGTGTAGCCGATTTCAATTAACAAAAAGACCAGGCAAAAGTGCAAAAGTGGAAAAACTGTTCCAGTGCTGCTGGTAAGAGGCTAATCCGACGTATTTTGTGACGAGAAATCGAATGGTGCAAACCGCGTTGCTCTCCGACCAATACTTTTGGCTGTAGTGACAATTGAATGATCATTTATGTCATAATCACGTGCCCAGCAACGGCTCTTACTCCATGGAAACCAGGGAAATTGGCAATTTTTCAACAGCTGCCGATGCCTGGCTCAATTCCGCATCTTTTGGCACCTTACTGAAGTGGGTCAGTGTTCAGTTGTACTTTTTACAGCAGACTGTATCAAGTACCTTGTGTTTTTCAGGTACAAATGGTGTGGTTTTTCTACACGTAGATAAAGACATTGAGATTGTCTTGCACTTAGAAGTAAGACAATTGCTGGGTGAGTTAAATGGGCTTAGCCGAAAGATTTGACGTCTTCTGGGCTACCGAAGGGCACATAACTTATAGTCAAAAGTTGAATATAGTAATGACCAGTCGCGATTGTACAGAGTACAGTGTAGCCGATTTCAATTAACAAAAAGACCAGGCAAAAATGCAAAAGTGGAAAACCTGTTCCAGTGCTGCTGGTAAGAGACTAATCCGACGTATTTTGTGACGAGAAATCGAATGGTGTAATCGGCGTTGCTCTCAGACCAATACGTTTGGCTGTAGCGACAATTGAACGATCATTTATGTCATAATCACGTGCCCAGCAACGGCTCTTACTCCATGGAAACCAGGGATATTTGCAATTTTTTAACAGCTGCCGATGCCTGGCCCAATTCCGCATCTTTTGGCACCTTACTGAAGTGGGTCAGTGTTCAGTTGTACTTTTTACAGCAGACTGTATCAAGTACCTTGTGTTTTTCACGTACAAATGGTGTGGTTTTTCTACACGTAGATAAAGACATTGAGATTGTCTTGCACTTAGAAGTAAGACAATTGCTGGGTGAGTTAAATGGGCTTAGCCCAAAGATTTCACGTCTTCTGGGCTACCGAAGGGCACATAACTTATAGTCAAAAGTTAAATATAGTAATGACCACTCACGATTGTACATAGTACCAGTGTAGCCGATTTCAATTAACAAAAAGACCAGGCAAAAACGCAAAATTGGAAAAATTGTTCCAGTGCTGCTGGTAAGAGGCTAATCCGACGTATTTTGTGACGAGAAATCGAATGGTGCAAACCGCGTTGCTCTCCGACCAATACTTTTGCCTGTAGCGACAATTGAATGATCATTTATGTCATAATCACGTGCACAGCAACGGCTCTTACTCCATGGAAACCAGGGAAATTTGCAATTTTTCAACAGCTGCCGATGCCTGGCTCAATTCCGCATCTTTTGGCACCTTATTCATGTGGGTCTGTGGTCAGTTGTACTTTTTACAGCAGACTGTATCAAGTACCTTGTGTTTCTCACGTACAAATGGTGTGGTTTTTCTACACGTAGATAAAGACATTGAGATTGTCTTGGACTTAGAAGTAAGACAATTGCTGGGTGAGTTAAATGGGCTTGGCCCAAAGATTTCAGGTCTTCTGGGCTACCGAAGGGCACATAACTTATAGTCAAAAGTTGAATATAGTAATGACCAGTCGCGATTGTACAGAGTACAGTGTAGCCGATTTCAATTAACAAAAAGACCAGGCAGAAATACAAAAGTGGAAAAACTGTTCCAGTGCTGCTGGTAAGAGGCTAATCCGACGTATTTTGTGACGAGAAATCGAGTGGTGCAAACCGCGTTGCTCTCCGACCAATACTTTTGCCTGTAGCGACAATTGAATAATCATTTATGTCATAATCACGTGCCCAGCAACGGCTCTTACTCCATGGAAACCAGGGATATTTGCAATTTTTCAACAGCTGCCGATACCTGGCCCAATTCCGCATCTTTTGGCACCTTATAAATGTGGGTCAGTGTTTAGTTGTACTTTTTACAGCAGACTGTATCAAGAACCTTGTGTTTTTTATGTACAAATGGTGTGGTTTTTCTACACGTAGATAAAGACATTGAGATTGTCTTGGACTTAGAAGTGAGACAATTGCTGGGTGAGTTAAATGGGCTTAGCCCAAAGATTTGACGTCTTCTGGGCTACCGAAGGGCACATAACTTATAGTCAAAAGTTGAATATAGTAATGACCAGTCGCGATTGTACAGAGTACAGTGTAGCCGATTTCAATTAACAAAAAGACCAGGCAAAAATGCAAAAGTGGAAAAACTGTTCCAGTGCTGCTGGTAAGAGGCTAATCCGACGTATTTTGTGACGAGAAATCGAATGGTGCAATCCGCGTTGCTCTCCGACCAATACTTTTGGCTGTAGCGACAATTGAATGATCATTTATATCATAATCACGTGCACAGCAACGGCTCTTACTCCATGGAAACCAGGGAAATTTGCAATTTTTCAACAGCTGCCGATACCTGGCTCAATTCCGCATCTTTTGGCACCTTACTGAAGTGAGTCAGTGTTCAGTTGTACTTTATACAGCAGACTGTATCAAGTACCTGGTGTTTTTCATGTACAAATGGTGTGGTTTTTCTACACGTAGATAAAGACATTGAGATTGTCTTGCACTTAGAAGTAAGGCAATTGCTGGGTGAGTTAAATGGGCTTAGCCCAAAGATTTGACGTCTTCTGGGCTACCGAAGGGCACATAACTTATAGTCAAAAGTTGAAAATAGTAATGACCAGTCGCGATTGTACAGAGTACAATGTAGCCGATTTCAATTAACAAAAAGACCAGGCAAAAATGCAAAAGTGGAAAAACTGTTCCAGTGCTGCTGGTAAGAGGCTAATCCGACGTATTTTGTGACGAGAAATCGAATGGTGCAAACCGCGTTGCTCTTAGACCAATACTTTTGGCTGTAGCGACAATTGAATGATCATTTATGTCATAATCACGTGCCCAGCAACGGCTCTTACTCCATGGAAACCAGGGAAATTTGCAATTTTTCAACAGCTGCCGATACCTGGCTCAATTCCGCATCTTTTGGCACCTTACTGAAGTTAGTCAGTGTTCAGTTGTACTTTTACAGCAGACTGTATCAAGTACCTTGTGTTTCTCACGTACAAATGGTGTGGTTTTTCTACACGTAGATAAAGACATTGAGATTGTCTTGCACTTAGAAGTAAGGCAATTGCTGGGTGAGTTAAATGGGCTTAGCCCAAAGATTTCAGGTCTTCTGGGCCTACCGAAGGGCACATAACTTATAGTCAAAAGTTGAATATAGTAATGACCAGTCGCGATTGTACAGAGTACAGTGTAGCCGATTTCAATTAACAAAAAGACCAGGCAAAAACGCAAAATTGGAAAAATTGTTCCAGTGCTGCTGGTAAGAGGCTAATCCGACGTATTTTGTGACGAGAAATCGAATGGTGCAAACCGCGTTGCTCTCCGACCAATACTTTTGCCCTGTAGCGACAATTGAATGATCATTTATGTCATAATCACGTGCACAGCAACGGCTCTTACTCCATGGGAAACCAGGGAAATTTGCAATTTTTCAACACGCTGCCGATGCCTGGCTCAATTCCGCATCTTTTGGCACCTATTCATGTGGGTCTGTGGTCAGTTGTACTTTTTACAGCAGACTGTATCAAGTGCCTTGTGTTTCTCACGTACAAATGGTGTGGTTTTTCTACACGTAGATAAAGACATTGAGATTGTCTTGGACTTAGAAGTAAGACAATTGCTGGAGTGAGTTAAATGGGCTTGGCCCAAAGATTTCAGGTCTTCTGGGCTACCGAAGGGCACATAACTTATAGTCAAAAGTTGAGTATAGTAATGACCAGTCGCGATTGTACAGAGTACAGTGTAGCCGATTTCAATTAACAAAAAGACCAGGCAGAATACAAAAGTGCAAAAACTGTTCCAGTGCTGCTGGTAAGAGGCTAATCCGACGTATTTTGTGACGAGAAATCGAATGGTGCAAACCGCGTTGCTCTCCGACCAATACTTTTGGCTGTAGTGACAATTCAATGATCATTTATGTCATAATCACGTGCCCAGCAACGGCTCTTACTCCATGGAAACCAGGGAAATTTGCAATTTTTCAACAGCTGCCGATGCCTGGCTCAATTCCGCATCTTTTGGCACCTTACTGAAGTGGGTCAGTGTTCAGTTGTACTTTTTACAGCAGACTGTATCAAGAACCTTGTGTTTCTCACGTACAAATGGTGTGGTTTTTCTACACGTAGATAAAGACATTGAGATTGTCTTGCACTTAGAAGTAAGGCAATTGCTGGGTGAGTTAAATGGGCTTAGCCCAAAGATTTGACGTCTTCTGGGCTACCGAAGGGCACATAACTTATAATCAAAAGTTGAATATAGTAATGACCAGTCGCGATTGTACAGAGTAGAGTGTAGCCGATTTCAATTAACAAAAAGACCAGGCAAAAATGCAAAAGTGCGAAAACTGTTCCAGTGCTGCTGGTAAGAGGCTTATCCGACGTATTTTGTGACGAGAAATCGAATGGTGCAAACCGCGTTGCTCTCCCACCAATACTTTTGCCTGTAGCGACAATTGAATGATCATTTATGTCATAATCACGTGCACAGCAACGGCTCTTACTCCATGGAAACCAGGGAAATTGGCAATTTTTCAACAGCTGCCGATACCTGGCCCAATTCCGCATCTTTTGGCACCTTATAAATGTGGGTCAGTGTTTAGTTGTACTTTTTACAGCAGACTGTATCAAGTACCTTGTGTTTTTCACGTACAAATGGTGTGGTTTTTCTACACGTAGATAAAGACATTGAGATTGTCTTGGAGTAAGACAATTGCTGGGTGAGTTAAATGGGCTTAGCCCAAAGATTTCAGGTCTTCTGGGCTACCGAAGGGCACATAACTTATAGTCAAAAGTTGAATAACTTAGAAGTAAGACAATTGCTGGGTGAGTTAAATGGGCTTAGCCCAAAGATTTGACGTCTTCTGGGCTACCGAAGGGCACATAACTTATACTCAAAAGTTGAATATAGTAATGACCAGTCGCGATTGTACAGAGTACAGTGTAGCCGATTTCAATTAACAAAAAGACCAGGCAAAAATGCAAAAGTGCGAAAACTGTTCCAGTGCTGCTGGTAAGAAGCTAATCCGACGTATTTTGTGACGAGAAATCGAATGGTGCAAACCGCCTTGCTCTCCGACCAATACTTTTGGCTGTAGTGACAATTGAATGATCATTTATATCATAATCACGTGCCCAGCAACGGCTCTTACTCCATGGAAACCAGGGAAATTTGCAATTTTTCAACAGCTGCCGATGCCTGGCTCAATTCCGCATCTTTTGGCACCTTACTGAAGTGGGTCAGTGTTCAGTTGTACTTTTTACAGCAGACTGTATCAAGTACCTTGTGTTTCTCACGTACAAATGGTGTGGTTTTTCTACACGTAGATAAAGACATTGAGATTGTCTTGCACTTAGAAGTAAGGCAATTGCTGGGTGAGTTAAATGGGCTTAGCCCAAAGATTTCACGTCTTCTGGGCTACCGAAGGGCACATAACTTATAGTCAAAAGTTAAATATAGTAATGACCAGTCGCGATTGTACATAGTACAGTGTAGCCGATTTCAATTAACAAAAAGACCAGGCAAAAATGCAAAAGTGGAAAAACTGTTCCAGTGCTGCTGGTAAGAGGCTAATCCGACGTATTTTGTGACGAGAAATTGAATGGTGCAAACCGCGTTGCTCTCAGACCAATACGTTTGGCTGTAGCGACAATTGAATGATCATTTTTGTCATAATCACGTGCCCAGCAACGGCTCTTACTCCATGGAAACCAGGGAAATTTGCAATTTTTCAACAGCTGCCGATGCCTGGCTCAATTCCGCATCTTTTGGCACCTTATTCATGTGGGTCTGTGGTCAGTTGTACTTTTTACAGCAGACTGTATCAAGTACCTTGTGTTTTTCACGTACAAATGGTGTGGTTTTTCTACACGTAGATAAAGACATTGAGATTGTCTTGGAATTAGAAGTAAGACAATTGCTGGGTGAGTTAAATGGGCTTGGCCCAAAGATTTCAGGTCTTCTGGGCTACCGAAGGGCACATAACTTATAGTCAAAAGTTGAATATAGTAATGACCAGTTGCGATTGTACAGAGTACAGTGTAGCCGATTTCAATTAACAAAAAGACCAGGCAAAAATGCAAAAGTGGAAAAACTGTTCCAGTGCTGCTGGTAAGAGGCTAATCCGACGTATTTTGTGACGAGAAATCGAATGGTGCAAACCGCGTTGCTCTCCGACTAATACTTTTGGCTGTAGCGACAAATCAATGAATATTGATGTCATAATCACGTGCCCAGCAACGGCTCTTACTCCATGAAAACCAGGAAAATTGGCAATTTTTCAACAGCTGCCGATACCTGGCTCAATTCCGCATCTTTTGGCACCTTATAATGTGGGTCTGTGGTCAGTTGTACTTTTTACACCAGACTGTATCAAGTACCTTGTGTTTTTTATGTACAAATGGTGTGGTTTTTCTACACGTAGATAAAGACATTGAGATTGTCTTGGACTGAGAAGTAAGACAATTGCCGGGTGAGTTAAATGGGCTTAGCCCAAAGATTTCACGTCCTCTGGGCTACCGAAGGGCACAAAACTTATAGTCAAAAGTTGAATATAGTAATGACCAGTCGCGATTGTACAGAGTACAGTGTAGCCGATTTCAATTAACAAAAAGACCAGGTAAAAGTGCAAAACTGGAAAAACTGTTCCAGTGCTGCTGGAAAGAGGCGAATCCGACGTATTTTGTGACGAGAAATCGAATGGTGCAAACCGCGTTGCTCTCCGACCAATACTTTTGGCTGTAGTGACAATTGAATGATCATTTATGTCATAATCACGTGCCCAGCAACGGCTCTTACTCCATGGAAACCAGGGAAATTGGCAATTTTTCAACAGCTGCCGATGCCTGGCTCAATTCTGCATCTTTTGGCACCTTACTGAAGTGGGTCAGTGTTCAGTTGTACTTTTTACAGCAGACTGTATCAAGTACCTTGTGTTTTTCACGTACAAATGGTGTGGTTTTTCTACACGTAGATAAAGACATTGAGATTGTCTTGCACTTAGAAGTAAGACAATTGCTGGGTGAGTTAAATGGGCTTAGCCCAAAGATTTGACGTCTTCTGGGCTACCGAAGGGCACATAACTTATAGTCAAAAGTTGAATATAGTAATGACCAGTCGCGATTGTACAGAGTACAGTGTAGCCGATTTCAATTAACAAAAAGACCAGGCAAAAATGCAAAAGTGAAAAAACTGTTCCAGTGCTGCTGCTAAGAGGCTAATCCGACGTATTTTGTGACGAGAAATCGAATGATGCAAACCGCGTTGCTCTCCGACCAATACTTTTCGCTGTAGCGACAATTCAATGATCACTGATGTCATAATCACGTGCACAGCAACGGCTCTTACTCCATGGAAACCAGGGATATTTGCAATTTTAACAGCTGCCGATGCCTGGCCCAATTCCGCATCTTTTGGCACCTTATAAATGTGGGTCAGTGTTTAGTTGTACTTTTTACAGCAGACTGTATCAAGTACCTTGTGTTTTTTATGTACAAATGGTGTGGTTTTTCTACACGTAGATAAAGACATTGAGATTGTCTTGGACTTAGAAGTAAGACAATTGCTGGGTGAGTTAAATGGGCTTAGCCCAAAGATTTCAAGTCTTCTGGGCTACCGAAGGGCACATAACTTATAGTCAAAAGTTGAATATAGTAATGACCAGTCGCGATTGTACAGAGTACAGTGTAGCCGATTTCAATTAACAAAAAGACCAGGCAGAAATACAAAAGTGGAAAAACTGTTCCAGTGCTGCTGGTAAGAGGCTAATCCGACGTATTTTGTGACGAGAAATTGAATGGTGCAAACCGCGTTGCTCTCCGACCAATACTTTTGGCTGTAGCGACAATTCAATGATCATTTATGTCATAATCACGTGCCCAGCAACGGCTCTTACTCCATGGAAACCAGGGATATTTGCAATTTTTTAACAGCTGCCGATGCCTGGCCCAATTCCGCATCTTTTGGCACCTTACTGAAGTGGGTCAGTGTTCAGTTGTACTTTTTACAGCAGACTGTATCAAGTACCTTGTGTTTTTCCACGTACAAATGGTGTGGTTTTTCTACACGTAGATAAAGACATTGAGATTGTCTTGGACTTAGAAGTAAGACAATTGCTGGGTGAGTTAAATGGGCTTAGCCCAAAGATTTGACGTCTTCTGGGCTACCGAAGGGCACATAACTTATAGTCAAAAGTTGAATATAGTAATGACCAGTCGCGATTGTACAGAGTACAGTGTAGCCGATTTTCAATTAACAAAAAGACCAGGCAAAAACGCAAAATTGGAAAAATTGTTCCAGTGCTGCTGGTAAGAGGCTAATCCGACGTATTTTGTGACGAGAAATCGAATGGTGCAAACCGCGTTGCTCTCCGACCAATACTTTTGCCTGTAGCGACAACGGAATGATCATTTATGTCATAATCACGTGCACAGCAACGGCTCTTACCTCCATGGAAATCAGGGAAATTTGCAATTTTTCAACAGCTGCCGATATCTGGCCCAATTCCGCATCTTTTGGCACCTTATAAATGTGGGCCAGTGTTTAGTTATACTTTTTACAGCAGACTGTATCAAGTACCTTGTGTTTTTTATGTACAAATGGTGTGGTTTTTCTACACGTAGATAAAGACATTGAGATTGTCTTGGACTTAGAAGTAAGACAATTGCTGGGTGAGTTAAATGGGCTTAGCCCAAAGATTTCAGATCTTCTGGGCTACCGAAGGGGCACATAACTTATAGTCAAAAGTTTAATATACTAATGACCAGTCGCGATTGTACAGAGTACAGTGTAGCCGATTTTAATTAACAAAAAGACCAGGCAAAAATGCGAAAGTGCAAAAACTGTTCCAGTGCTGCTGGTAAGAGGCTAATCCGACGTATTTTGTGACGAGAAATCGAATGGTGCAATCCGCGTTGCTCTCCGACCAATACGTTTGGCTACAGCGACAATTGAATAATTATTTATGTCACAATCACGTGCCCAGCAACGGCTCTTACTCCATGGAAACCAGGGAAATTTGCAATTTTTCAACAGCTGCCGATGCCTGGCTCAATTCCGCATCTTTTGGCACCTTATTCATGTGGGTCTGTGGTCAGTTGTACTTTTTACAGCAGACTGTATCAAGTACCTTGTGTTTTTCACGTACAAATGGTGTGGTTTTTCTACACGTAGATAAAGACATTGAGATTGTCTTAGACTTAGAAGTAAGACAATTGCTGGGTGAGTTAAATGGGCTTGCCCAAAGATTTCAGGTCTTCTGGGCTACCGAAGGGCACATAACTTATAGTCAAAAGTTGAATATAGTAATGACCAGTCGCGATTGTACAGAGTACAGTGTAGCCGATTTCAATTAACAAAAAGACCAGGTAAAAATGCAAAAGTGGAAAAACTGTTCCAGTGCTGCTGGTAAGAGGCTAATCCGACGTATTTTGTGACGAGAAATCGAGTGGTGCAAACCGCGTTGCTCTCCGACCAATACTTTTGCCTGTAGCGACAATTGAATGATCATTTATGTCATAATCACGTGCCCAGCAACGGCTCTTACTCCATGGAAACCAGGGATATTTGCAATTTTTCAACAGCTGCCGATACCTGGCCCAATTCCGCATCTTTTGGCACCTTATAAATGTGGGTCAGTGTTTAGTTGTACTTTTTACAGCAGACTGTATCAAGTACCTTGTGTTTTTTATGTACAAATGGTGTGGTTTTTCTACACGTAGATAAAGACATTGAGATTGTCTTGGACTTAGAAAGTGAGACAATTGCTGGGTGAGTTAAATGGGCTTAGCCCAAAGATTTGACGTCTTCTGGGCTACCGAAGGGCACATAACTTATAGTCAAAAGTTGAATATAGTAATGACCAGTCGCGATTGTACAGAGTACAGTGTAGCGATTTCAATTAACAAAAAGACCAGGCAAAAATGCAAAAGTGGAAAAACTGTTCCAGTGCTGCTGGTAAGAGGCTAATCCGACGTATTTTGTGACGAGAAATCGAATGGTGCAATCCGCGTTGCTCTCCGACCAATACTTTTGGCTGTAGCGACAATTGAATGATCATTTATATCATAATCACGTGCCCAGCAACGGCTCTTACTCCATGGAAACCAGGGAAATTTGCAATTTTTCAACAGCTGCCGATGCCTGGCTCAATTCCGCATCTTTTGGCACCTTACTGAAGTGAGTCAGTGTTCAGTTGTACTTTATACAGCAGACTGTATCAAGTACCTGGTGTTTTTCATGTACAAATGGTGTGGTTTTTCTACACGTAGTTAAAGACATTGGGATTGTCTTGCACTTAGAAGTAAGGACAATTGCTGGGTGAGTTAAATGGGCTTAGCCCAAAGATTTGACGTCTTCTGGGCTACCGAAGGGCACATAACTTATAGTCAAAAGTTGAATATAGTAATGACCAGTCGCGATTGTACAGAGTACAGTGTAGCCGATTTCAATTAACAAAAAGACCAGGCAAAAATGCAAAAGTGGAAAAACTGTTTCCAGTGCTGCTGGTAAGAGGCTAATCCGACGTATTTTGTGACGAGAAATCGAATGGTGCAAACCGCGTTGCTCTCCGACCAATACTTTTGGCTGTAGCGACAATTGAATGATCATTTATGTCATAATCACGTGCCCAGCAACGGCTCTTACTCCATGGAAATCAGGGATATTTGCAATTTTTTAACAGCTGCCGATGCCTGGCCCAATTCCACATCTTTTGGCACCTTATAAATGTGGGTCAGTGTTTAGTTGTACTTTTTACAGCAGACTGTATCAAGTACCTTGTGTTTTTTATGCACAAATGGTGTGGTTTTTCTACACGTAGATAAAGACATTGAGATTGTCTTGGACTTAGAAGTAAGACAATTGCTGGGTGAGTTAAATGGGCTTGGCCCAAAGATTTGACGTCTTCTGGGCTACCGAAGGGCACATAACTTATAGTCAAAAGTTGAATATAGTAATGACCAGTCGCGATTGTACAGAGTACAGTGTAGCCGATTTCAATTAACAAAAAGACCAGGCAAAAATGCAAAAGTGCGAAAACTGTTCCAGTGCTGCTGGTAAGAGGCTAATCCGACGTATTTTGTGACGAGAAATTGAATGGTGCAAACCGCGTTGCTCTCCGACCAATACTTTTGGCTGGAGTGACAATTGAATGATCATTTATGTCATAATCACGTGCCCAGCAACGGCTCTTACTCCATGGAAATCAGGGATATTTGCAATTTTTCAACAGCTGCCGATGCCTGGCTCAATTCCGCATCTTTTGGCACCTTACTGAAGTGGGTCAGTGTTCAGTTGTACTTTTTACAGCAGACTGTATCAAGTACCTGGTGTTTTTCATGTACAAATGGTGTGGTTTTTCTACACGTAGTTAAAGACATTGGGATTGTCTTGCACTTAGAAGTAAGGCAATTGCTGGGTGAGTTTAAATGGGCTTAGCCAAAGATTTGACGTCTTCTGGGCTACCGAAGGGCACATAACTTATAGTCAAAAGTTGAATATAGTAATGACCAGTCGCGATTGTACAGAGTACAGTGTAGCCGATTTCAATTAACAAAAAGACCAGGCAAAAATGCAAAAGTGGAAAAACTGTTCCAGTGCTGCTGGTAAGAGGCTAATCCGACGTATTTTGTGACGAGAAATCGAATGGTGCAAACCGCGTTGCTCTCCGACCAATACTTTTGGCTGTAGCGACAATTGAATGATCATTTATGTCATAATCACGTGCCCAGCAACGGCTCTTACTCCATGGAAATCAGGGATATTTGCAATTTTTTAACAGCTGCCGATGCCTGGCCCAATTCCACATCTTTTGGCACCTTATAAATGTGGGTCAGTGTTTAGTTGTACTTTTTACAGCAGACTGTATCAAGTACCTTGTGTTTTTTATGTACAAATGGTGTGGTTTTTCTACACGTAGATAAAAGACATTGAGATTGTCTTGGACTTAGAAGTAAGACAATTGCTGGTGAGTTAAATGGGCTTAGCCCAAAGATTTCAGATCTTCTGGGCTACCGAAGGGCACATAACTTATAGTCAAAAGTTTAATATACTAATGACCAGTCGCGATTGTACAGAGTACAGTGTAGCCGATTTCAATTAACAAAAAGACCAGGCAAAAATGCAAAAGTGCGAAAACTGTTCCAGTGCTGCTGGTAAGAGGCTAATCCGACGTATTTTTGTGACGAGAAATTGAATGGTGCAAACCGCGTTGCTCTCCGACCAATACTTTTGGCTGGAGTGACAATTGAATGATCATTTATGTCATAATCACGTGCCCAGCAACGGCTCTTACTCCATGGAAATCAGGGATATTTGCAATTTTTCAACAGCTGCCGATGCCTGGCTCAATCCGCATCTTTTGGCACCTTACTGAAGTGGGTCAGTGTTCAGTTGTACTTTTTACAGCAGACTGTATCAAGTACCTTGTGTTTATCACGTACAAATGGTGTGGTTTATCTACACGTAGATAAAGACATTGAGATTGTCTTGGACTTAGAAGTAAGGCAATTGCTGGGTGAGTTAAATGGGCTTAGCCCAAAGATTTGACGTCTTCTGGGCTACCGAAGGGCACATAACTTATAGTCAAAAGTTGATATAGTAATGACCAGTCGCGATTGTACAGAGTACAGTGTAGCCGATTTCAATTAACAAAAAGACCAGGCAAAAACGCAAAATTGGAAAAATTGTTCCAGTGCTGCTGGTAAGAGGCTAATCCGACGTATTTTGTGACGAGAAATCGAATGGTGCAAACCGCGTTGCTCTCCGACCAATACTTTTGCCTGTAGCGACAATTGAATGATCATTTATGTCATAATCACGTGCACAGCAACGGCTCTTACTCCATGGAAATCAGGGAAATTTGCAATTTTTCAACAGCTGCCGATATCTGGCCCAATTCCGCATCTTTTGGCACCTTATAAATGTGGGCCAGTGTTTAGTTATACTTTTTACAGCAGACTGTATCAAGTACCTTGTGTTTTTTATGTACAAATGGTGTGGTTTTTCTGCACGTAGATAAAGACATTGAGATTGTCTTGGACTTAGAAGTAAGACAATTGCTGGGTGAGTTAAATGGGCTTAGCCCAAAGATTTCAGATCTTCTGGGCTACCGAAGGGCACATAACTTATAGTCAAAAGTTTAATATACTAATGACCAGTCGCGATTGTACAGAGTACAGTGTAGCCGATTTCAATTAACAAAAAGACCAGGCAAAAATGCGAAAGTGCGAAAACTGTTCCAGTGCTGCTGGTAAGAGGCTAATCCGACGTATTTTGTGACGAGAAATCGAATGGTGCAATCCGCGTTGCTCTCCGACCAATACGTTTGGCTACAGCGACAATTGAATAATCATTTATGTCATAATCACGTGCCCAGCAACGGCTCTTACTCCATGGAAACCAGGGAAATTTGCAATTTTTCAACAGCTGCCGATGCCTGACTCAATTCCGCATCTTTTGGCACCTTATTCATGTGGGTCTGTGGTCAGTTGTACTTTTTACAGCAGACTGTATCAAGTACCTTGTGTTTTTCACGTACAAATGGTGTGGTTTTTCTACACGTAGATAAAGACATTGAGATTGTCTTAGACTTAGAAGTAAGACAATTGCTGGGTGAGTTAAATGGGCTTGGCCCAAAGATTTCAGGTCTTCTGGGCTACCGAAGGGCACATAACTTATAGTCAAAAGTTGAATATAGTAATGACCAGTCGCGATTGTACAGAGTACAGTGTAGCCGATTTCAATTAACAAAAAGACCAGGTAAAAATGCAAAAGTGGAAAAACTGTTCCAGTGCTGCTGGTAAGAGGCTAATCCGACGTATTTTGTGACGAGAAATCGAATGGTGCAATCCGCGTTGCTCTCCGACCAATACTTTTGGCTGTAGCGACAATTGAATGATCATTTATATCATAATCACGTGCCCAGCAACGGCTCTTACTCCATGGAAACCAGGGAAATTTGCAATTTTTCAACAGCTGCCGATACCTGGCTCAATTCCGCATCTTTTGGCACCTTACTGAAGTTGGTCAGTGTTCAGTTGTACTTTTTACAGCAGACTGTATCAAGTACCTTGTGTTTCTCACGTACAAATGGTGTGGTTTTTCTACACGTAGATAAAGACATTGAGATTGTCTTGCACTTAGAAGTAAGGCAATTGCTGGGTGAGTTAAATGGGCTTAGCCCAAAGATTTCAGGTCTTCTGGGCTACCGAAGGGCACATAACTTATAGTCAAAAGTTGAATAACTTAGAAGTAAGACAATTGCTGGGTGAGTTAAATGGGCTTAGCCCAAAGATTTGACGTCTTCTGGGCTACCGAAGGGCACATAACCTATACTCAAAAGTTGAATATAGTAATGACCAGTCGCGATTGTACAGAGTACAGTGTAGCCGATTTTAATTAACAAAAAGACCAGGCAAAAATGCAAAAGTGCGAAAACTGTTCCAGTGCTGCTGGTAAGAGGCTAATCCGACGTATTTTGTGACGAGAAATCGAATGGTGCAAACCGCCTTGCTCTCCGACCAATACTTTTGGCTGTAGTGACAATTGAATGATCATTTATATCATAATCACGTGCCCAGCAACGGCTCTTACTCCATGGAAACCAGGGAAATTTGCAATTTTTCAACAGCTGCCGATGCCTGGCTCAATTCCGCATCTTTTGGCACCTTACTGAAGTGGGTCAGTGTTCAGTTGTACTTTTTACAGCAGACTGTATCAAGTACCTTGTGTTTCTCACGTACAAATGGTGTGGTTTTTCTACACGTAGATAAAGACATTGAGATTGTCTTGCACTTAGAAGTAAGACAATTGCTGGGTGAGTTAAATGGGCTTAGCCCAAAGATTTGACGTCTTCTGGGCTACCGAAGGGCACATAACTTATAGTCAAAAGTTGAAAATAGTAATGACCAGTCGCGATTGTACAGAGTACAGTGTAGCCGATTTCAATTAACAAAAAGACCAGGCAAAAATGCAAAAGTGGAAAAACTGTTCCAGTGCTGCTGGTAAGAGGCTAATCCGACGTATTTTGTGACGAGAAATCGAATGGTGCAAACCGCGTTGCTCTCCGATCAATACTTTAGGCTGTAGTGACAATTGAATGATCATTTATATCATAATCACGTGCCCAGCAACGGCTCTTACTCCATGGAAACCAGGGAAATTTGCAATTTTTCAACAGCTGCCGATACCTGGCTCAATTCCGCATCTTTTGGCACCTTACTGAAGTTGGTCAGTGTTCAGTTGTACTTTTTACAGCAGACTGTATCAAGTACCTTGTGTTTCTCACGTACAAATGGTGTGGTTTTTCTACACGTAGATAAAGACATTGAGATTGTCTTGCACTTAGAAGTAAGGCAATTGCTGGGTGAGTTAAATGGGCTTAGCCCAAAGATTTCAGGTCTTCTGGGCTACCGAAGGGCACATAACTTATAGTCAAAAGTTGAATATAGTAATGACCAGTCGCGATTGTACAGAGTACAGTGTAGCCGATTTCAATTAACAAAAAGACCAGGCAAAAACGCAAAATTGGAAAAATTGTTCCAGTGCTGCTGGTAAGAAGCTAATCCGACGTATTTTGTGACGAGAAATCGAATGGTGCAAACCGCGTTGCTCTCCGACCAATACTTTTGCCTGTAGCGACAATTGAATGATCATTTATGTCATAATCACGTGCACAGCAACGGCTCTTACTCCATGGAAACCAGGGAAATTTGCAATTTTTCAACAGCTGCCGATGCCTGGCTCAATTCCGCATCTTTTGGCACCTTATTCATGTGGGTCTGTGGTCAGTTGTACTTTTTACAGCAGACTGTATCAAGTACCTTGTGTTTCTCACGTACAAATGGTGTGGTTTTTCTACACGTAGATAAAGACATTGAGATTGTCTTGGACTTAGAAGTAAGACAATTGCTGGGTGAGTTAAATGGGCTTGGCCCAAAGATTTCAGGTCTTCTGGGCTACCGAAGGGCACATAACTTATAGTCAAAAGTTGAATATAGTAATGACCAGTCGCGATTGTACAGAGTACAGTGTAGCCGATTTCAATTAACAAAAAGACCAGGCAGAAATACAAAAGTGCGAAAACTGTTCCAGTGCTGCTGGTAAGAGGCTAATCCGACGTATTTTGTGACGAGAAATCGAATGGTGCAAACCGCGTTGCTCTCCGACCAATACTTTTGGCTGTAGTGACAATTCAATGGTCATTTATGTCATAATCACGTGCCCAGCAACGGCTCTTACTCCATGGAAACCAGGGAAATTTGCAATTTTTCAACAGCTGCCGATGCCTGGCTCAATTCCGCATCTTTTGGCACCTTACTGAAGTGGGTCAGTGTTCAGTTGTACTTTTTACAGCAGACTGTATCAAGTACCTTGTGTTTCTCACGTACAAATGGTGTGGTTTTTCTACACGTAGATAAAGACATTGAGATTGTCTTGGACTTAGAAGTAAGACAATTGCTGGGTGAGTTAAATGGGCTTAGCCCAAAGATTTGACGTCTTCTGGGCTACCGAAGGGCACATAACTTATAGTCAAAAGTTAAATATAGTAATGACCACTCACGATTGTACATAGTACAGTGTAGCCGATTTCAATTAACAAAAAGACCAGGCAAAAATGCAAAAGTGGAAAAACTGTTCCAGTGCTGCTGATAAGAGGCTAATCCGACGTATTTTGTGACGAGAAATCGAATGGTGCAAACCGCGTTGCTCTCCGACCAATACTTTTGGCTGTAGCGACAAATCAATGAATATTGATGTCATAATCACGTGCCCAGCAACGGCTCTTACTCCATGGAAACCAGGGATATTTGCAATTTTTTAACAGCTGCCGATGCCTGGCCCAATTCCGCATCTTTTGGCACCTTATAAATGTGGGCCAGTGTTTAGTTATACTTTTTACAGCAGACTGTATCAAGTACCTTGTGTTTTTCACGTACAAATGGTGTGGTTTTTCTACACGTAGATAAAGACATTGAGATTGTCTTGGACTTAGAAGTAAGGCAATTGCTGGGTGAGTTAAATGGGCTTAGCCCAAAGATTTGACGTCTTCTGGGCTACCGAAGGGCACATAACTTATAGTCAAAAGTTGAATATAGTAATGACCAGTCGCGATTGTACAGAGTACAGTGTAGCCGATTTCAATTAACAAAAAGACCAGGCAAAAATGCAAAAGTGCGAAAACTGTTCCAGTGCTGCTGGTAAGAGGCTTATCCGACGTATTTTGTGACGAGAAATCGAATGGTGCAAACCGCGTTGCTCTCCGACCAATACTTTTGCCTGTAGCGACAATTGAATGATCATTTATGTCATAATCACGTGCACAGCAACGGCTCTTACTCCATGGAAACCAGGGAAATTTGCAATTTTTCAACAGCTGCCGATACCTGGCCCAATTCCGCATCTTTTGGCACCTTATAAATGTGGGTCAGTGTTCAGTTGTACTTTTTACAGCAGACTGTATCAAGTACCTTTTTTTTTTTCACGTACAAATGGTTTGGTTTTTCTACACGTAGATAAAGACATTGAGATTGTCTTGGAGTAAGACAATTGCTGGGTGAGTTAAATGGGCTTAGCCCAAAGATTTCAGGTCTTCTGGGCTACCGAAGGGCACATAACTTATAGTCAAAAGTTGAATAACTTAGAAGTAAGACAATTGCTGGGTGAGTTAAATGGGCTTAGCCCAAAGATTTGACGTCTTCTGGGCTACCGAAGGGCACATAACTTATAGTCAAAAGTTGAATATAGTAATGACCAGTCGCGATTGTACAGAGTACAGTGTAGCCGATTTCAATTAACAAAAAGACCAGGCAAAAATGCAAAAGTGGAAAAACTGTTCCAGTGCTGCTGGTAAAGAGGCTAATCCGACGTATTTTGTGACGAGAAATCGAATGGTGCAAACCGCGTTGCTCTCCGACCAATACGTTTGGCTGTAGCGACAATTGAATGATCATTTATGTCATAATCACGTGCCCAGCAACGGCTCTTACTCCATGGAAACCAGGGATATTTGCAATTTTTTAACAGCTGCCGATGCCTGGCCCAATTCCGCACCTTTAGGCACCTTATACATGTGGGTCAGTGTTTAGTTGTACTTTTTACAGCAGACTGTATCAAGTACCTTGTGTTTTTCACGTACAAATGGTGTGGTTTTTCTACACGTAGATAAAGACATTGAGATTGTCTTGCACTTAGAAGTAAGACAATTGCTGGGTGAGTTAAATGGGCTTGGCCCAAAGATTTCAAGTCTTCTGGGCTACCGAAGGGCACATAACTTATAGTCAAAAGTTGAATATAGTAATGACCAGTCGCGATTGTACAGAGTACAGTGTAGCCGATTTCAATTAACAAAAAGACCAGGCAAAAATGCAAAAGTGGAAAAACTGTTCCAGTGCTGCTGGTAAGAGGCTAATCCGACGTATTTTGTGACGAGAAATTGAATGGTGCAAACCGCGTTGCTCTCCGACCAAGACTTTTGGCTGTAGCGACAATTCAATGATCATTTATGTCATAATCACGTGCCCAGCAACGGCTCTTACTCCATGGAAACCAGGGATATTTGCAATTTTTTAACAGCTGCCGATGCCTGGCCCAATTCCGCATCTTTTGGCACCTTATAAATGTGGGCCAGTGTTTAGTTATACTTTTTACAGCAGACTGTATCAAGTACCTTGTGTTTTTCACGTACAAATGGTGTGGTTTTTCTACACGTAGATAAAGACATTGAGATTGTCTTGGACTTAGAAGTAAGACAATTGCTGGGTGAGTTAAATGGGCTTAGCCCAAAGATTTCAGGTCTTCTGGGCTACCGAAGGGCACATAACTTATAGTCAAAAGTTGAATATAGTAATGACCAGTCGCGATTGTACAGAGTACAGTGTAGCCGATTTCAATTAACAAAAAGACCAGGTAAAAATGCAAAAGTAGAAAAACTGTTCCAGTGCTGCTGGTAAGAGGCTAATCCGACGTATTTTGTGACAAGAAATCGAATGGTGCAATCCGCGTTGCTCTCCGACCAATACGTTTGGCTGTAGCGACAATTGAATGATCATTTATGTCATAATCACGTGCCCACAGCAACGGCTCTTACTCCATGGAAACCAGGGAAATTTGCAATTTTTCAACAGCTGCCGATGCCTGGCTCAATTCCGCATCTTTTGGCACCTTTTTCATATGGGTCTGTGGTCAGTTGTACTTTTTACAGCAGACTGTATCAAGTACCTTGTGTTTTTCATGTACAAATGGTGTGGTTTTTCTACACGTAGATAAAGACATTGAGATTGTCTTGCACTTAGAAGTAAGGCAATTGCTGGGTGAGTTAAATGGGCTTAGCCCAAAGATTTCAGGTCTTCTGGGCTACCGAAGGGCACATAACTTATAGTCAAAAGTTGAATATAGTAATGACCAGTCGCGATTGTACAGAGTACAGTGTAGCCGATTTCAATTAACAAAAAGACAAGGCAAAAATGCAAAAGTGGAAAAACTGTTCCAGTGCTGCTGGTAAGAGGCTAATCCGACGTATTTTGTGACGAGAAATCGAATGGTGCAAACCGCGTTGCTCTCCGACCAATACTTTTGGCTGTAGCGACAATTGAATGATCATTTATGTCATAATCACGTGCACAGCAACGGCTCTTACTCCATGGAAACCAGGGAAATTTGCAATTTTTCAACAGCTGCCGATGCCTGGCTCAATTCCGCATCTTTTGGCACCTTACTGAAGTGGGTCAGTGTTCAGTTGAATTTTTTACAGCAGACTGTATCAAGTACCTTGTGTTTAACACGTACAAATGGTGTGGTTTTTCTACACGTAGATAAAGACATTGAGACTGTCTTGCACTTAGAAGTAAGGCAATTGCTGGGTGAGTTAAATGGGCTTAGCCCAAAGATTTTTAGATCTTCTGGGCTACCGAAGGGCACATAACTTATAGTCAAAAGTTAAATATAGTAATGACCAGTCGCGATTCTACAGAGTACAGTGTACCCGATTTCAATTAACAAAAAGACCAGGTAAAAATGCAAAAGTGGAAAAACTGTTCCAGTGCTGCTGGTAAGAGGCTAATCCGACGTATTTTGTGACGAGAAATCGAATGGTGCAAACCGCGTTGCTCTCCGACCAATACTTTTGGCTGTAGTAACAATTGAATGATCATTTATGTCATAATCACGTGCCCGGCAACGGCTCTTACTCCATGGAAACCAGGGAACTTTACAATTTTTTAACAGCTGCCGATGCCTGGCTCAATTCCGCATCTTTTGGCACCTTACTGAAGTGGGTCAATGTTCAGTTGTACTTTTTACAGCAGACTGTATCATGTACCTTGTGTTTTTTATGTACAAATGGTGTGGTTTTTCTACACGTAGATAAAGACATTGAGATTGTCTTGCACTTAGAAGTAAGACAATTGGTGGGTGAGTTAAATGGGCTTAGCCCAAAGATTTCACGTCTTCTGGGCTACCGAAGGGCACATAACTTATAGTCAAAAGTTGAATATAGTAATGACCAGTCGCGATTGTACAGAGTACAGTGTAGCCGATTTCAATTAACAAAAAGACCAGGCAAAAATGCAAAAGTGCGAAAACTGTTCCAGTGCTGCTGGTAAGAGGCTAATCCGACGTATTTTGTGACGAGAAATCGAATGGTGCAAACCGCGTTGCTCTCCGACCAATACTTTTGGCTGTAGCGACAATTGAATGATCATTTATATCATAATCACGTGCCCAGCAACGGCTCTTACTCCATGGAAACCAGGGAAATTTGCAATTTTTCAACAGCTGCCGATGCCTGGCTCAATTCCGCATCTTTTGGCACCTTATTCATGTGGGTCTGTGGTCAGTTGTACTTTATACAGCAGACTGTATCAAGTACCTTGTGTTTTTCACGTACAAATGGTGTGGTTTTTCTACACGTAGATAAAGACATTGAGATTGTCTTGGACTTAGAAGTAAGACAATTGCTGGGTGAGTTAAATGGGCTTGGCCCAAAGATTTCACGTCTTCTGGGCTACCGAAGGGCACATAACTTATAGTCAAAAGTTGAATATAGTAATGACCAGTCGCGATTGTACAGAGTACAGTGTAGCCGATTTCAATTAACAAAAAGACCAGGCAAAAATGCAAAAGTGCGAAAACTGTTCCAGTGCTGCTGGTAAGAGGCTAATCCGACGTATTTTGTGACGAGAAATCGAATGGTGCAAACCGCGTTGCTCTCCGACCAATACTTTAGGCTGTAGTGACAATTGAATGATCATTTATGTCATAATCACGTGCCCAGCAACGGCTCTTACTCCATGGAAACCAGGGAAATTTGCAATTTTTCAACAGCTGCGATGCCTGGCTCAATTCCGCATCTTTGGCACCTACTGAAGTGGGTCAGTGTTCAGTTGTACTTTTTACAGCAGACTGTATCAAGAACCTTGTGTTTCTCACGTACAAATGTGTGGTTTTTCTACACGTAGATAAAGACATTGAGATTGTCTTGCACTTAGAAGTAAGGCAATTGCTGGGTGAGTTAAATGGGCTTAGCCCAAAGATTTGACGTCTTCTGAGCTACCGAAGGGCACATAACTTATAGTCAAAAGTTGAATATAGTAATGACCAGTCGCGATTGTACAGAGTACAGTGTAGCCGATTTCAATTAACAAAAAGACCAGGCAAAAAATGCAAAAGTGCGAAAACTGTTTCCAGTGCTGCTGGTAAGAGGCTAATCCGACGTATTTTGTGACGAGAAATCGAATGGTGCAAACCGCGTTGCTCTCCGACCAATACTTTTGGCTGTAGTGACAATTGAATGATCATTTATGTCATAATCACGTGCCCAGCAACGGCTCTTACTCCATGGAAACCAGGGAAATTTGCAATTTTTTCAACAGCTGCCGATACCTGGCCCAATTCCGCATCTTTTGGCACCTTATAAATGTGGGTCAGTGTTTAGTTGTACTTTTTACAGCAGACTGTATCAAGTACCTTTTTTTTTTCACG
Organism: Liolophura sinensis; assembly: GCF_032854445.1. NCBI lineage: Eukaryota > Metazoa > Mollusca > Polyplacophora > Chitonida > Chitonidae > Liolophura > Liolophura sinensis. Next base: position 31,987 of record NW_027018065.1, on the reverse strand, counting down.
TACAAATGGTGTGGTTTTTCTACACGTAGATAAAGACATTGAGATTGTCTTGGAGTAAGACAATTGCTGGGTGAGTTAAATGGGCTTAGCCAAAGATTTCAGGTCTTCTGGGCTACCGAAGGGCACATAACTTATAGTCAAAATTTGAATAACTTAGAAGTAAGACAATTGCTGGGTGAGTTAAATGGGCTTAGCCCAAAGATTTGACGTCTTCTGGGCTACCGAAGGGCACATAACTTATACTCAAAAGTTGAATATAGTAATGACCAGTCGCGATTGTACAGAGTACAGTGTAGCTGATTTCATTAACAAAAAGACCAGGCAAAAATGCAAAAGTGCGAAAACTGTTCCAGTGCTGCTGGTAAGAGGCTAATCCGACGTATTTTGTGACGAGAAATCGAATGGTGCAATCCGCGTTGCTCTCCGACCAATACGTTTGGCTGTAGCGACAATTGAATGATCATTTATGTCATAATCACGTGCCCACAGCAACGGCTCTTACTCCATGGAAACCAGGGAATTTGCAATTTTTCAACAGCTGCCGATGCCTGGCTCAATTCCGCATCTTTTGGCACCTTTTTCATGTGGGTCTGTGGTCAGTTGTACTTTTTACAGCAGACTGTATCAAGTACCTTGTGTTTTTCAGTACAAATGGTGTGGTTTTTCTACACGTAGATAAAGACATTGAGATTGTCTTGCACTTAGAAGTAAGGCAATTGCTGGGTGAGTTAAATGGGCTTAGCCCAAAGATTTCAGGTCTTCTGGGCTACCGAGGGCACATAACTTATAGTCAAAAGTTGAATATAGTAATGACCAGTCGCGATTGTACAGAGTACAGTGTAGCCGATTTCAATTAACAAAAAGACAAGGCAAAAATGCAAAAGTGGAAAAACTGTTCCAGTGCTGCTGGTAAGAGGCTAATCCGACGTATTTTGTGACGAGAAATCGAATGGTGCAAACCGCGTTGCTCTCCGACCAATACTTTTGGCTGTAGTAACAATTGAATGATCATTTATGTCATAATCACGTGCCCAGCAACGGCTCTTACTCCATGGAAACCAGGGAACTTTACAATTTTTTAACAGCTGCCGATGCCTGGCTCAATTCCGCATCTTTTGGCACCTTACTGAAGTGGGTCAATGTTCAGTTGTACTTTTTACAGCAGACTGTATCAAGTACCTTCTGTTTTTTATGTACAAATGGTGTGGTTTTTTCTACACGTAGATAAAGACATTGAGATTGTCTTGCACTTAGAAGTAAGACAATTGCTGGGTGAGTTAAATGGGCTTAGCCCAAAGATTTCAGGTCTTCTGGGCTACCGAAGGGCACATAACTTATAGTCAAAAGTTGAATATAGTAATGACCAGTCGCGATTGTACAGAGTACAGTGTAGCCGATTTCAATTAACAAAAAGACCAGGCAAAAATGCAAAGTGCGAAAACTGTTCCAGTGCTGCTGGTAAGAGGCTAATCCGACGTATTTTGTGACGAGAAATCGAATGGTGCAAACCGCGTTGCTCTCCGACCAATACTTTTGGCTGTAGCGACAATTGAATGATCATTTATATCATAATCACGTGCCCAGCAACGGCTCTTACTCCATGGAAACCAGGGAAATTTGCAATTTTTCAACAGCTGCCGATGCCTGGCTCAATTCCGCATCTTTTGGCACCTTATTCATGTGGGTCTGTGGTCAGTTGTACTTTATACAGCAGACTGTATCAAGTACTTGTGTTTTTCACGTACAAATGGTGTGGTTTTTCTACACGTAGATAAAGACATTGAGATTGTCTTGGACTTAGAAGTAAGACAATTGCTGGGTGAGTTAAATGGGCTTGGCCCAAAGATTTCAGGTCTTCTGGCTACCGAAGGGCACATAACTTATAGTCAAAAGTTGAATATAGTAATGACCAGTCGCGATTGTACAGAGTACAGTGTAGCCGATTTCAATTAACAAAAAGACCAGGCAAAAAATGCAAAAGTGCGAAAACTGTTCCAGTGCTGCTGGTAAGAGGCTAATCCGACGTATTTTGTGACGAGAAATCGAATGGTGCAAACCGCGTTGCTCTCCGACCAATACTTTTGGCTGTAGTGACAATTGAATGATCATTTATGTCATAATCACGTGCCAGCAACGGCTCTTACTCCATGGAAACCAGGGAAATTTGCAATTTTTCAACAGCTGCCGATGCCTGGCTCAATTCCGCATCTTTTGGCACCTTACTGAAGTGGGTCAGTGTTCAGTTGTACTTTTTACAGCAGACTGTATCAAGAACCTTGTGTTTCTCACGTACAAATGGTGTGGTTTTTCTACACGTAGATAAAGACATTGAGATTGTCTTGCACTTAGAAGTAAGGCAATTGCTGGGTGAGTTAAATGGGCTAAGCGCAAAGATTTGACGTCTTCTGGGCTACGAAGGGCACATAACTTATAGTCAAAAGTTGAATATAGTAATGACCAGTCGCGATTGTACAGAGTACAGTGTAGCCGATTTCAATTAACAAAAAGACCAGGCAAAAATGCAAAAGTGCGAAAACTGTTCCAGTGCTGCTGGTAAGAGGCTAATCCGACGTATTTGTGACGAGAAATCGAATGGTGCAAACCGCGTTGCTCTCCGACCAATACTTTTGCCTGTAGCGACAATTGAATGATCATTTATGTCATAATCACGTGCACAGCAACGGCTCTTACTCCATGGAAACCAGGGAAATTGGCAATTTTTCAACAGCTGCCGATACCTGGCCCTATTACGCATCTTTTGGCACCTTATAAATGTGGGCCAGTGTTTAGTTATACTTTTTACAGCAGACTGTATCAAGTACCTTGTGTTTTTCCACGTACAAATGGTGTGGTTTTCTACACGTAGATAAAGACATTGAGATTGTCTTGGACTTAGAAGTAAGACAATTGCTGGGTGAGTTAAATGGGCTTAGCCCAAAGATTTCAGGTCTTCTGGGCTACCGAAGGGCACATAACTTATAGTCAAAAGTTGAATATAGTAATGACCAGTCGCCAGTCGCGATTGTACAGAGTACAGTGTAGCCGATTTCAATTAACAAAAAGACCAGGCAAAAATGCAAAAGTGGAAAAACTGTTCCAGTGCTGCTGGTAAGAGGCTAATCCGACGTATTTTGTGACGAGAAATCGAATGGTGCAATCCGCGTTGCCTCTCCGACCAATACGTTTGGCTTGTAGCGACAATTGAATGATCATTTATGTCATAATCCACGTGCCCACAGCAACGGCTCTTACTCCATGGAAACCAGGGAAATTTGCAATTTTTCAACAGCTGCCGATGCCTGGCTCAATTCCGCATCTTTTGGCACCTTTTTCATGTGGGTCTGTGGTCAGCTGTACTTTTTACAGCAGACTGTATCAAGTACCTTGTGTTTTTCATGTACAAAATGGTGTGGTTTTTCTACACGTAGATAAAGACATTGAGATTGTCTTGCACTTAGAAGTAAGGCAATTGCAGGGTGAGTTAAAAAGGGCTTAGCCCAAAGATTTCAGGTCTTCTGGGCTACCGAAGGGCACATAACTTATAGTCAAAAGTTGATATAGTAATGACCAGTCGCGATTGTACAGAGTACAGTGTAGCCGATTTCAATTAACAAAAAGACCAGGAAAAAATGCAAAAGTGCGAAAACTGTTCCAGTGCTGCTGGTAAGAGGCTTATCCGACGTATTTTGTGACGAGAAATCGAATGGTGCAAACCGCGTTGCTCTCCGACCAGTACTTTTGCCTGTAGCGACAATTGAATGATCATTTATGTCATAATCACGTGCACAGCAACGGCTCTTACTCCATGGAAACCAGGGAAATTGGCAATTTTTCAACAGCTGCCGATACCTGGCCCAATTCCGCATCTTTTGGCACCTTATAAATGTGGGTCAGTGTTTAGTTGTACTTTTTACAGCAGGACTGTATCAAGTACCTTTTTTTTTTTCACGTACAAATGGTGTGGTTTTTCTACACGTAGATAAAGACATTGAGATTGTCTTGGAGTAAGACAATTGCTGGGTGAGTTAAATGGCTTAGCCCAAAGATTTCAGGTCTTCTGGCTACCGAAGGGCACATAACTTATAGTCAAAATTTGAATAACTTAGAAGTAAGACAATTGCTGGGTGAGTTAAATGGGCTTAGCCCAAAGATTTGACGTCTTCTGGGCTACCGAAGGGCACATAACTTATACTCAAAAGTTGAATATAGTAATGACCAGTCGCGATTGTACAGAGTACAGTGTAGCTGATTTCAATTAACAAAAAGACCAGGCAAAAATGCAAAAGTGCGAAAACTGTTCCAGTGCTGCTGGTAAGAGGCTAATCCGACGTATTTTGTGACGAGAAATCGAATGGTGCAATCCGCGTTGCTCTCCGACCAATACGTTTGGCTGTAGCGACAATTGAATGATCATTTATGTCATAATCACGTGCCCACAGCAACGGCTCTTACTCCATGGAAACCAGGGAAATTTGCAATTTTTCAACAGCTGCCGATGCCTGGCTCAATTCCGCATCTTTTGGCACCTTTTTCATGTGGGTCTGTGGTCAGTTGTACTTTTTACAGCAGACTGTATCAAGTACCTTGTGTTTTTCAGGTACAAGTGGTGTGGTTTTTCTACACGTAGATAAAGACATTGAGATTGTCTTGCACTTAGAAGTAAGACAATTGCTGGGTGAGTTAAATGGGCTTAGCCCAAAGATTTCACGTCTTCTGGGCTACCGAAGGGCACATAACTTATAGTCAAAAGTTGAATATAGTAATGACCAGTCGCGATTGTACAGAGTACAGTGTAGCCGATTTCAATTAACAAAAAGACAAGGCAAAAATGCAAAAGTGGAAAAACTGTTCCAGTGCTGCTGGTAAGAGGCTAATCCGACGTATTTTGTGACGAGAAATCGAATGGTGCAAACCGCGTTGCTCTCCGACCAATAGTTTTGGCTGTAGCGACAATTGAATGATCATTTATGTCATAATCACGTGCCCAGCAACGGCTCTTACTCCATGGAAACCAGGGAAATTTGCAATTTTTCAACAGCTGCCGATGCCTGGCTCAATTCCGCATCTTTTGGCACCTTACTGAAGTGGGTCAGTGTGCAGTTGAATTTTTTACAGCAGACTGTATCAAGTACCTTGTGTTTAACACGTACAAATGGTGTGGTTTTTCTACACGTAGATAAAGACATTGAGATTGTCTTGCACTTAGAAGTAAGACAATTGCTGGGTGAGTTAAATGGGCTTAGCCCAAAGATTTTTAGATCTTCTGGGCTACCGAAGGGCACATAACTTATAGTCAAAAGTTAAATATAGTAATGACCAGTCGCGATTGTACAGAGTACAGTGTAGCCGATTTCAATTAACAAAAAGACCAGGTAAAAATGCAAAAGTGGAAAAACTGTTCCAGTGCTGCTGGTAAGAGGCTAATCCGACGTATTTTGTGACGAGAAATCGAATGGTGCAAACCGCGTTGCTCTCCGACCAATACTTTTGGCTGTAGTAACAATTGAATGATCATTTATATCATAATCACGTGCCCGGCAACGGCTCTTACTCCATGGAAACCAGGGAACTTTACAATTTTTTAACAGCTGCCGATGCCTGGCTCAATTCCGCATCTTTTGGCACCTTACTGAAGTGGGTCAGTGTTCAGTTGTACTTTTTACAGCAGACTGTATCAAGAACCTTGTGTTTCTCACGTACAAATGGTGTGGTTTTTCTACACGTAGATAAAGACATTGAGATTGTCTTGCACTTAGAAGTAAGGCAATTGCTGGGTGAGTTAAATGGGCTAAGCGCAAAGATTTGACGTCTTCTGGGCTACCGAAGGGCACATAACTTATAGTCAAAAGTTGAATATAGTAATGACCAGTCGCGATTGTACAGAGTACAGTGTAGCCGATTTCAATTAACAAAAAGACCAGGCAAAAATGCAAAAGTGCGAAAACTGTTCCAGTGCTGCTGGTAAGAGGCTAATCCGACGTATTTTGTGACGAGAAATCGAATGGTGCAAACCGCGTTGCTCTCCGACCAATACTTTTGCCTGTAGCGACAATTGAATGATCATTTATGTCATAATCACGTGCACAGCAACGGCTCTTTCTCCATGGAAACCAGGGAAATTGGCAATTTTTCAACAGCTGCCGATACCTGGCCCTATTCCGCATCTTTTGGCACCTTATAAATGTGGGCCAGTGTTTAGTTATACTTTTTACAGCAGACTGTATCAAGTACCTTGTGTTTTTCACGTACAAATGGTGTGGTTTTTCTACACGTAGATAAAGACATTGAGATTGTCTTGGACTTAGAAGTAAGACAATTGCTGGGTGAGTTAAATGGGCTTAGCCCAAAGATTTCAGGTCTTCTGGGCTACCGAAGGGCACATAACTTATAGTCAAAAGTTGAATATAGTAATGACCAGTCGCGATTGTACAGAGTACAGTGTAGCCGATTTCAATTAACAAAAAGACCAGGCAAAAATGCAAAAGTGGAAAAACTGTTCCAGTGCTGCTGGTAAGAGGCTAATCCGACGTATTTTGTGACGAGAAATCGAATGGTGCAATCCGCGTTGCTCTCCGACCAATACGTTTGGCTGTAGCGACAATTGAATGATCATTTATGTCATAATCACGTGCCCACAGCAACGGCTCTTACTCCATGGAAACCAGGGAAATTTGCAATTTTTCAACAGCTGCCGATGCCTGGCTCAATTCCGCATCTTTTGGCACCTTTTTCATGTGGGTCTGTGGTCAGCTGTACTTTTTACAGCAGACTGTATCAAGTACCTTTTGTTTTTCATGTACAAATGGTGTGGTTTTTCTACACGTAGATAAAGACATTGAGATTGTCTTGCACTTAGAAGTAAGGCAATTGCTGGGTGAGTTAAATGGGCTTAGCCCAAAGATTTCAGGTCTTCTGGGCTACCGAAGGGCACATAACTTATAGTCAAAAGTTGAATATAGTAATGACCAGTCGCGATTGTACAGAGTACAGTGTAGCCGATTTCAATTAACAAAAAGACAAGGCAAAAATGCAAAAGTGGAAAAACTGTTCCAGTGCTGCTGGTAAGAGGCTAATCCGACGTATTTTGTGACGAGAAATCGAATGGTGCAAACCGCGTTGCTCTCCGACCAATACTTTTGGCTGTAGCGACAATTGAATGATCATTTATGTCATAATCACGTGCCCAGCAACGGCTCTTACTCCATGGAAACCAGGGAAATTTGCAATTTTTCAACAGCTGCCGATGCCTGGCTCAATTCCGCATCTTTTGGCACCTTACTGAAGTGGGTCAGTGTTCAGTTGAATTTTTTACAGCAGACTGTATCAAGTACCTTGTGTTTAACACGTACAAATGGTGTGGTTTTTCTACACGTAGATAAAGACATTGAGATTGTCTTGCACTTAGAAGTAAGGCAATTGCTGGGTGAGTTAAATGGGCTTAGCCCAAAGATTTTTAGATCTTCTGGGCTACCGAAGGGCACATAACTTATAGTCAAAAGTTAAATATAGTAATGACCAGTCGCGATTGTACAGAGTACAGTGTAGCCGATTTCAATTAACAAAAAGACCAGGTAAAAATGCAAAAGTGGAAAAACTGTTCCAGTGCTGCTGGTAAGAGGCTAATCCGACGTATTTTGTGACGAGAAGTCGAATGGTGCAAACAGCGTTGCTCTCCGACCAATACTTTTGGCTGTAGTAACAATTGAATGATCATTTATGTCATAATCACGTGCCCAGCAACGGCTCTTACTCCATGGAAACCAGGGAACTTTACAATTTTTTAACAGCTGCCGATGCCTGGCTCAATTCCGCATCTTTTGGCACCTTAATGAAGTGGGTCAATGTTCAGTTGTACTTTTTACAGCAGACTGTATCAAGTACCTTGTGTTTTTTATGTACAAATGGTGTGGTTTTTCTACACGTAGATAAAGACATTGAGATTGTCTTGCACTTAGAAGTAAGACAATTGCTGGGTGAGTTAAATGGGCTTAGCCCAAAGATTTCACGTCTTCTGGGCTACCGAAGGGCACATAACTTATAGTCAAAAGTTGAATATAGTAATGACCAGTCGCGATTGTACAGAGTACAGTGTAGCCGATTTCAATTAACAAAAAGACCAGGCAAAAATGCAAAAGTGGAAAAACTGTTCCAGTGCTGCTGGTAAGAGGCTAATCCGACGTATTTTGTGACGAGAAATCGAATGGTGCAATCCGCGTTGCTCTCCGGCCAATACGTTTGGCTGTAGCGACAATTGAATGATCATTTATGTCATAATCACGTGCCCGGCAACGGCTCTTACTCCATGGAAACCAGGGAAATTTGCAATTTTTCAACAGCTGCCGATGCCTGGCTCAATTCCGCATCTTTCGGCACCTTATTCATGTGGGTCTGTGGTCAGTTGTACTTTTTACAGCAGACTGTATCAAGTACCTTGTGTTTTTCACGTACAAATGGTGTGGTTTTTCTACACGTAGATAAAGACATTGAGATTGTCTTGCACTTAGAAGTAAGGCAATTGCTGGGTGAGTTAAATGGGCTAAACGCAAAGATTTGACGTCTTCTGGGCTACCGAAGGGCACATAACTTATAGTCAAAAGTTGAATATAGTAATGACCAGTCGCGATTGTACAGAGTACAGTGTAGCCGATTTCAATTAACAAAAAGACCAGGCAAAAATGCAAAAGTGCGAAAACTGTTCCAGTGCTGCTGGTAAGAGGCTAATCCGACGTATTTTGTGACGAGAAATCGAATGGTGCAAACCGCGTTGCTCTCCGACCAATACTTTTGCCTGTAGCGACAATTGAATGATCATTTATGTCATAATCACGTGCACAGCAACGGCTCTTACTCCATGGAAACCAGGGAAATTGGCAATTTTTCAACAGCTGCCGATACCTGGCCCAATTCCGCATCTTTTGGCACCTTATAAATGTGGGCCAGTGTTTAGTTATACTTTTTACAGCAGACTGTATCAAGTACCTTGTGTTTTTCACGTACAAATGGTGTGGTTTTTCTATACGTAGATAAAGACATTGAGATTGTCTTGGACTTAGAAGTAAGACAATTGCTGGGTGAGTTAAATGGGCTTAGCCCAAAGATTTCAGGTCTTCTGGGCTACCGAAGGGCACATAACTTATAGTCAAAAGTTGAATATAGTAATGACCAGTCGCGATTGTACAGAGTACAGTGTAGCCGATTTCAATTAACAAAAAGACCAGGCAAAAATGCAAAATTGGAAAAACTGTTCCAGTGCTGCTGGTAAGAGGCTAATCCGACGTATTTTGTGACGAGAAATCGAATGGTGCAATCCGCGTTGCTCTCCGACCAATACGTTTGGCTGTAGCGACAATTGAATGATCATTTATGTCATAATCACGTGCCCACAGCAACGGCTCTTACTCCATGGAAACCAGGGAAATTTGCAATTTTTCAACAGCTGCCGATGCCTGGCTCAATTCCGCATCTTTTGGCACCTTTTTCATGTGGGTCTGTGGTCAGTTGTACTTTTTACAGCAGACTGTATCAAGTACCTTGTGTTTTTCATGTACAAATGGTGTGGTTTTTCTACACGTAGATAAAGACATTGAGATTGTCTTGCACTTAGAAGTAAGGCAATTGCTGGGTGAGTTAAATGGGCTTAGCCCAAAGATTTCAGGTCTTCTGGGCTACCGAAGGGCACATAACTTATAGTCAAAAGTTGAATATAGTAATGACCAGTCGCGATTGTACAGAGTACAGTGTAGCCGATTTCAATTAACAAAAAGACAAGGCAAAAATGCAAAAGTGCGAAAACTGTTCCAGTGCTGCTGGTAAGAGGCTAATCCGACGTATTTTGTGACGAGAAATCGAATGGTGCAAACCGCGTTGCTCTCCGACCAATACTTTTGGCTGTAGCGACAATTGAATGATCATTTATGTCATAATCACGTGCCCAGCAACGGCTCTTACTCCATGGAAACCAGGGAAATTTGCAATTTTTCAACAGCTGCCGATGCCTGGCTCAATTCCGCATCTTTTGGCACCTTACTGAAGTGGGTCAGTGTTCAGTTGAGTTTTTTACAGCAGACTGTATCAAGTACCTTGTGTTTAACACGTACAAATGGTGTGGTTTTTCTACACGTAGATAAAGTCATTGAGATTGTCTTGCACTTAGAAGTAAGACAATTGCTGGGTGAGTTAAATGGGCTTAGCCCAAAGATTTTTAGATCTTCTGGGCTACCGAAGGGCACATAACTTATAGTCAAAAGTTAAATATAGTAATGACCAGTCGCGATTGTACAGAGTACAGTGTAGCCGATTTCAATTAACAAAAAGACCAGGTAAAAATGCAAAAGTGGAAAAACTGTTCCAGTGCTGCTGGTAAGAGGCTAATCCGACGTATTTTGTGACGAGAAATCGAATGGTGCAAACCGCGTTGCTCTCCGACCAATACTTTTGGCTGTAGTAACAATTGAATGATCATTTATGTCATAATCACGTGCCCGGCAACGGCTCTTACTCCATGGAAACCAGGGAACTTTACAATTTTTTAACAGCTGCCGATGCCTGGCTCAATTCCGCATCTTTTGGCACCTTACTGAAGTGGGTCAATGTTCAGTTGTACTTTTTACAGCAGACTGTATCAAGTACCTTGTGTTTTTCACGTACAAATGGTGTGGTTTTTCTACACGTAGATAAAGACATTGAGATTGTCTTGGACTTAGAAGTAAGACAATTGCTGGGTGAGTTAAATGGGCTTAGCCCAAAGATTTGACGTCTTCTGGGCTACCGAAGGGCACATAACTTATAGTCAAAAGTTGAATATAGTAATGACCAGTCGCGATTGTACAGAGTACAGTGTAGCCGATTTCAATTAACAAAAAGACCAGGCAAAAATGCAAAAGTGGAAAAACTGTTCCAGTGCTGCTGGTAAGAGGCTAATCCGACGTATTTTGTGACGAGAAATCGAATGGTGCAATCCGCGTTGCTCTCCGACCAATACGTTTGGCTGTAGCGACAATTGAATGATCATTTATGTCATAATCACGTGCCCGGCAACGGCTCTTACTCCATGGAAACCAGGGAAATTTGCAATTTTTCAACAGCTGCCGATGCCTGGCTCAATTCCGCATCTTTTGGCACCTTACTGAAGTTGGTCAGTGTTCAGTTGTACTTTTTACAGCAGACTGTATCAAGTACCTTGTGTTTTTCACGTACAAATGGTGTGGTTTTTCTACACGTAGATAAAGACATTGAGATTGTCTTGTACTTAGAAGTGAGACAATTGCTGGGTGAGTTAAATGGGCTTAGCCCAAAGATTTCAGGTCTTCTGGGCTACCGAAGGGCACATAACTTATAGTCAAAAGTTGAATATAGTAATGACCAGTCGCGATTGTACAGAGTACAGTGTAGCCGATTTCAATTAACAAAAAGACCAGGCAAAAATGCAAAATTAGAAAAATTGTTCCAGTGCTGCTGGTAAGAGGCTAATCCGACGTATTTTGTGACGAGAAATCGAATGGTGCAAACCGCGTTGCTCTCCGACCAATACTTTTGGCTGTAGTGACAATTGAATGATCATTTATGTCATAATCACGTGCCCAGAAACGGCTCTTACTCCATGGAAACCAGGGAAATTTGCAATTTTTCAACAGCTGCCGATGCCTGGCTCAATTCCGCATCTTTTGGCACCTTACTGAAGTGGGTCAGTGTTTAGTTGTACTTTTTACAGCAGACTGTATCAAGTACCTTGTGTTTTTTATGTACAAATAGTGTGGTTTTTCTACACGTAGATAAAGACATTGAGATTGTCTTGCACTTAGAAGAAAGACAATTGCTGGGTGAGTTAAATGGGCTTAGCCCAAAGATTTCAGGTCTTCTGGGCTACCGAAGGGCACATAACTTATAGTCAAAAGTTGAATATAGTAATGACCAGTCGCGATTGTACAGAGTACAGTGTAGCCGATTTCAATTAACAAAAAGACCAGGCAAAAATGCAAAAGTGGAAAAACTGTTCCAGTGCTGCTGGTAAGAGGCTAATCCGACGTATTTTGTGACGAGAAATCGAATGGTGCAATCCGCGTTGCTCTCCGGCCAATACGTTTGGCTGTAGCGACAATTGAATGATCATTTATGTCATAATCACGTGCCCGGCAACGGCTCTTACTCCATGGAAACCAGGGAAATTTGCAATTTTTCAACAGCTGCCGATGCCTGGCTCAATTCCGCATCTTTTGGCACCTTATTCATGTGGGTCTGTGGTCAGTTGTACTTTTTACAGCAGACTGTATCAAGTACCTTGTGTTTTTCACGTACAAATGGTGTGGTTTTTCTACACGTAGATAAAGACATTGAGATTGTCTTGGACTTAGAAGTAAGACAATTGCTGGGTGAGTTAAATGGGCTTGGCCCAAAGATTTCAGGTCTTCTGGGCTACCGAAGGGCACATAACTTATAGTCAAAAGTTGAATATAGTAATGACCAGTCGCGATTGTACAGAGTACAGTGTAGCCGATTTCAATTAACAAAAAGCCCAGGCAAAAATGCAAAAGTGCGAAAACTGTTCCAGTGCTGCTGGTAAGAGGCTAATCCGACGTATTTTGTGACGAGAAATCGAATGGTGCAAACCGCGTTGCTCTCCGACCAATACTTTTGGCTGTAGTGACAATTGAATGATCATTTATGTCATAATCACGTGCCCAGCAACGGCTCTTACTCCATGGAAACCAGGGAAATTTGCAATTTTTCAACAGCTGCCGATGCCTGGCTCAATTCCGCATCTTTTGGCACCTTACTGAAGTGGGTCAGTGTTCAGTTGTACTTTTTACAGCAGACTGTATCAAGAACCTTGTGTTTCTCACGTACAAATGGTGTGGTTTTTCTACACGTAGATAAAGACATTGAGATTGTCTTGCACTTAGAAGTAAGACAATTGCTGGGTGAGTTAAAAGGGCTTAGCCCAAAGATTTCAGGTCTTCTGGGCTACCGAAGGGCACATAACTTATAGTCAAAAGTTGAATATAGTAATGACCAGTCGCGATTGTACAGAGTACAGTGTAGCCGATTTTAATTAACAAAAAGACCAGGCAAAAATGCAAAAGTGCGAAAACTGTTCCAGTGCTGCTGGTAAGAGGCTAATCCGACGTATTTTGTGACGAGAAATCGAATGGTGCAATCCGCGTTGCTCTCCGACCAATACGTTTGGCTGTAGCGACAATTGAATGATCATTTATGTCATAATCACGTGCCCAGCAACGGCTCTTACTCCATGGAAACCAGGGAAATTTGCAATTTTTCAACAGCTGCCGATGCCTGGCTCAATTCCGCATCTTTTGGCACCTTATTCATGTGGGTCTGTGGTCAGTTGTACTTTTTACAGCAGACTGTATCAAGTACCTTGTGTTTTTCATGTACAATTGGTGTGGTTTTTCTACACGTAGATAAAGACATTGAGATTGTCTTGCTCTTAGAAGTAAGACAATTGCTGGGTGAGTTAAATGGGCTTGGCCCAAAGATTTCAGGTCTTCTGGGCTACCGAAGGGCACATAACTTATAGTCAAAAGTTGAATATAGTAATGACCAGTCGCGATTGTACAGAGTACAGTGTAGCCGATTTCAATTAACAAAAAGACCAGGCAAAAATGCAAAAGTGCGAAAACTGTTCCAGTGCTGCTGGTAAGAGGTTAATCCGACGTATTTTGTGACGAGAAATCGAATGGTGCAAACCGCGTTGCTCTCCGACCAATACTTTTGGCTGTAGAGACAATTGAATAATCATTTATGTCATAATCACGTGCCCAGCAACGGCTCTTACTCCATGGAAACCAGGGAAATTTGCAATTTTTCAACAGCTGCCGATGCCTGGCTCAATTCCGCATCTTTTGGCACCTTACTGAAGTGGGTCAGTGTTCAGTTGAATTTTTTACAGCAGACTGTATCAAGTACCTTGTGTTTAACACGTACAAATGGTGTGGTTTTTCAACACGTAGATAAAGACATTGAGATTGTCTTGCACTTAGAAGTAAGGCAATTGCTGGGTAGGTTAAATGGGCTTAGCCCAAAGATTTTTAGATCTTCTGGGCTACCGAAGGGCACATAACTTATAGTCAAAAGTTGAATATAGTAATGACCAGTCGCGATTGTACAGAGTACAGTGTAGCCGATTTCAATTAACAAAAAGACCAGGCAAAAATGCAAAAGTGCGAAAACTGTTCCAGTGCTGCTGGTTAGAGGCTAATCCGACGTATTTTGTGACGAGAAATCGAATGGTGCAAACCGCGTTGCTCTCCGACCAATACTTTTGGCTGTAGTGACAATTGAATGATCATTTATGTCATAATCACGTGCACAGCAACGGCTCTTACTCCATGGAAACCAGGGAAATTGGCAATTTTTCAACAGCTGCCGATACCTGGCCCAATTCCGCATTTTTTGGCACCTTATAAATGTGGGTCAGTGTTTAGTTGTACTTTTTACAGCAGACTGTATCAAGTACCTTGTGTTTTTTATGTACAAATGGTGTGGTTTTTCTACACGTAGATAAAGACATTGAGATTGTCTTGCACTTAGAAGTAAGACAATTGCTGGGTGAGTTAAATGGGCTTGGCCCAAAGATTTCAGGTCTTCTGGGCTACCGAAGGGCACATAACTTATAGTCAAAAGTTGAATATAGTAATGACCAGTCGCGATTGTACAGAGTACAGTGTAGCCGATTTCAATTAACAAAAAGACCAGGCAAAAATGCAAAAGTGCGAAAACTGTTCCAGTGCTGCTGGTAAGAGGCTAATCCGACGTATTTTGTGACGAGAAATCGAATGGTGCAATCCGCGTTGCTCCCCGACCAATACGTTTGGCTGTAGCGACAATTGAATGATCATTTATGTCATAATCACGTGCCCGGCAACGGCTCTTACTCCATGGAAACCAGGGAAATTTGCAATTTTTCAACAGCTGCCGATGCCTGGCTCAATTCCGCATCTTTTGGCACCTTATTCATGTGGGTCTGTGGTCAGTGGTACTTTTTACAGCAGACTGTATCAAGTACCTTGTGTTTTTCACGTACAAATGGTGTGGTTTTTCTACACGTAGATAAAGACATTGAGATTGTCTTGGACTTAGAAGTAAGAAAATTGCTGGGTGAGTTAAATGGGCTTAGCCCAAAGATTTGACGTCTTCTGGGCTACCGAAGGGCACATAACTTATAGTCAAAAGTTGAATATAGTAATGACCAGTCGCGATTGTACAGAGTACAGTGTAGCCGATTTCAATTAACAAAAAGACCAGGCAAAAATGCAAAAGTGGAAAAACTGTTCCAGTGCTGCTGGTAAGAGGCTAATCCGACGTATTTTGTGACGAGAAATCGAATGGTGCAATCCGCGTTGCTCTCTGACCAATACTTTTGGCTGTAGCGACAATTGAATGATCATTTATGTCATAATCACGTGCCCAGCAACGGCTCTTACTCCATGGAAACCAGGGAAATTTGCAATTTTTCAACAGCTGCCGATGCCTGGCTCAATTCCGCATCTTTTGGCACCTTATTCATGTGCGTCTGTGGTCAGTTGTACTTTTTACAGCAGACTGTATCAAGTACCTTGTGTTTCTCACGTACAAATGGTGTGGTTTTTCTACACGTAGATAAAGACATTGAGATTGTCTTGCACTTAGAAGTAAGACAATTGCTGGGTGAGTTAAATGGGCTTAGCCCAAAGATTTCAGGTCTTCTGGGCTACCGAAGGGCACATAACTTATAGTCAAAAGTTGAATATAGTAATGACCAGTCGCGATTGTACAGAGTACAGTGTAGCCGATTTCAATTAACAAAAAGACCAGGCAAAAATGCAAAAGTGGAAAAACTGTTCCAGTGCTGCTGGTAAGAGGCTAATCCGACGTATTTTGTGACGAGAAATCGAATGGTGCAATCCGCGTTGCTCTCCGACCAATACGTTTGGCTGTAGCGACAATTGAATGATCATTTATGTCATAATCACGTGCCCGGCAACGGCTCTTACTCCATGGAAACCAGGGAAATTTGCAATTTTTCAACAGCTGCCGATGCCTGGCTCAATTCCGCATCTTTTGGCACCTTACTGAAGTTGGTCAGTGTTCAGTTGTACTTTTTACAGCAGACTGTATCAAGTACCTTGTGTTTTTCACGTACAAATGGTGTGGTTTTTCTACACGTAGATAAAGACATTGAGATTGTCTTGCACTTAGAAGTAAGACAATTGCTGGGTGAGTTAAATGGGCTTAGCCCAAAGATTTCAGGTCTTCTGGGCTACCGAAGGGCACATAACTTATAGTCAAAAGTTGAATATAGTAATGACCAGTCGCGATTGTACAGAGTACAGTGTAGCCGATTTCAATTAACAAAAAGAACAGGCAAAAATGCAAAATTAGAAAAATTGTTCCAGTGCTGCTGGTAAGAGGCTAATCCGACGTATTTTGTGACGAGAAATCGAATGGTGCAAACCGCGTTGCTCTCCGACCAATACTTTTGGCTGTAGTGACAATTGAATGATCATTTATGTCATAATCACGTGCCCAGAAACGGCTCTTACTCCATGGAAACCAGGGAAATTTGCAATTTTTCAACAGCTGCCGATGCCTGGCTCAATTCCGCATCTTTTGGCACCTTACTGAAGTGGGTCAGTGTTTAGTTGTACTTTTTACAGCAGACTGTATCAAGTACCTTGTGTTTTTTATGTACAAATAGTGTGGTTTTTCTACACGTAGATAAAGACATTGAGATTGTCTTGCACTTAGAAGAAAGACAATTGCTGGGTGAGTTAAATGGGCTTAGCCCAAAGATTTCAGGTCTTCTGGGCTACCGAAGGGCACATAACTTATAGTCAAAAGTTGAATATAGTAATGACCAGTCGCGATTGTACAGAGTACAGTGTAGCCGATTTCAATTAACAAAAAGACCAGGCAAAAATGCAAAAGTGGAAAAACTGTTCCAGTGCTGCTGGTAAGAGGCTAATCCGACGTATTTTGTGACGAGAAATCGAATGGTGCAATCCGCGTTGCTCTCCGGCCAATACGTTTGGCTGTAGCGACAATTGAATGATCATTTATGTCATAATCACGTGCCCGGCAACGGCTCTTACTCCATGGAAACCAGGGAAATTTGCAATTTTGCAACAGCTGCCGATGCCTGGCTCAATTCCGCATCTTTTGGCACCTTATTCATGTGGGTCTGTGGTCAGTTGTACTTTTTACAGCAGACTGTATCAAGTACCTTGTGTTTTTCACGTACAAATGGTGTGGTTTTTCTACACGTAGATAAAGACATTGAGATTGTCTTGGACTTAGAAGTAAGACAATTGCTGGGTGAGTTAAATGGGCTTGGCCCAAAGATTTCAGGTCTTCTGGGCTACCGAAGGGCACATAACTTATAGTCAAAAGTTGAATATAGTAATGACCAGTCGCGATTGTACAGAGTACAGTGTAGCCGATTTCAATTAACAAAAAGCCCAGGCAAAAATGCAAAAGTGCGAAAACTGTTCCAGTGCTGCTGGTAAGAGGCTAATCCGACGTATTTTGTGACGAGAAATCGAATGGTGCAAACCGCGTTGCTCTCCGACCAATACTTTTGGCTGTAGTGACAATTGAATGATCATTTATGTCATAATCACGTGCCCAGCAACGGCTCTTACTCCATGGAAACCAGGGAAATTTGCAATTTTTCAACAGCTGCCGATGCCTGGCTCAATTCCGCATCTTTTGGCACCTTACTGAAGTGGGTCAGTGTTCAGTTGTACTTTTTACAGCAGACTGTATCAAGAACCTTGTGTTTCTCACGTACAAATGGTGTGGTTTTTCTACACGTAGATAAAGACATTGAGATTGTCTTGGACTTAGAAGTAAGACAATTGCTGGGTGAGTTAAATGGGCTTAGCCCAAAGATTTCACGTCTTCTGGGCTACCGAAGGGCACATAACTTATAGTCAAAAGTTGAATATAGTAATGACCAGTCGCGATTGTACAGAGTACAGTGTAGCCGATTTCAATTAACAAAAAGACCAGGCAAAAATGCAAAAGTGCGAAAACTGTTCCAGTGCTGCTGGTAAGAGGCTAATCCGACGTATTTTGTGACGAGAAATCGAATGGTGCAAACCGCGTTGCTCTCCGACCAATACGTTTGGCTGTAGCGACAATTGAATGATCATTTATGTCATAATCACGTGCCCAGCAACGGCTCTTACTCCATGGAAACCAGGGAAATTTGCAATTTTTCAACAGCTGCCGATGCCTGGCTCAATTCCGCATCTTTTGGCACCTTACTGAAGTGGGTCAGTGTTCAGTTGTACTTTTTACAGCAGACTGTATCAAGAACCTTGTGTTTCTCACGTACAAATGGTGTGGTTTTTCTACACGTAGATTAAGACATTGAGATTGTCTTGCACTTAGAAGTAAGGCAATTGCTGGTTGAGGTAAATGGGCTTAGCCCAAAGATTTCACGTCTTCTGGGCTACCGAAGGGCACATAACTTATAGTCAAAAGTTGAATATAGTAATGACCAGTCGCGATTGTACAGAGTACAGTGTAGCCGATTTTAATTAACAAAAAGACCAGGCAAAAATGCAAAAGTGCGAAAACTGTTCCAGTGCTGCTGGTAAGAGGCTAATCCGACGTATTTTGTGACGAGAAATCGAATGGTGCAAACCGCGTTGCTCTCCGACCAATACTTTTGGCTGTAGCGACAAATCAATGAATATTGATGTCATAATCACGTGCCCAGCAACGGCTCTTACTCCATGGAAACCAGGGATATTTGCAATTTTTTAACAGCTGCCGATGCCTGGCCCAATTCCGCATCTTTTGGCACCTTATAAATGTGGGCCAGTGTTTAGTTATACTTTTTACAGCAGACTGTATCAAGTACCTTGTGTTTTTCACGTACAAATGGTGTGGTTTTTCTACACGTAGATAAAGACATTGAGATTGTCTTGGACTTAGAAGTAAGACAATTGCTGGGTGAGTTAAATGGGCTTAGCCCAAAGATTTCAGGTCTTCTGGGCTACCGAAGGGCACATAACTTATAGTCAAAAGTTGAATATAGTAATGACCACTCACGATTGTACAGAGTACAGTGTAGCCGATTTCAATTAACAAAAGGACCAGGCAAAAATGCAAAAGTGGAAAAACTGTTCCAGTGCTGCTGGTAAGAGGCTAATCCGACGTATTTTGTGACGAGAAATCGAATGGTGCAATCCGCGTTGCTCTCCGACCAATACGTTTGGCTGTAGCGACAATTGAATGATCATTTATGTCATAATCACGTACCCACAGCAACGGCTCTTACTCCATGGAAACCAGGGAAATTTGCAATTTTTCAACAGCTGCCGATGCCTGGCTCAATTCCGCATCTTTTGGCACCTTTTTCATGTGGGTCTGTGGTCAGTTGTACTTTTTACAGCAGACTGTATCAAGTACCTTGTGTTTTTTATGTACAAATGGTGTGGTTTTTCTACACGTAGATAAAGACATTGAGATTGTCTTGCACTTAGAAGTAAGGCATTTGCTGGGTGAGTTAAATGGGCTTAGCCCAAAGATTTCAGGTCTTCTGGGCTACCGAAGGGCACATAACTTATAGTCAAAAGTTGAATATAGTAATGACCAGTCGCGATTGTACAGAGTACAGTGTAGCCGATTTCAATTAACAAAAAGACCAGGCAAAAATGCAAAAGTGGAAAAACTGTTCCAGTGCTGCTGGTAAGAGGCTAATCCTACGTATTTTGTGACGAGAAATCGAATGGTGCAAACCGCGTTGCTCTCCGACCAATACTTTTGGCTGTAGCGACAATTGAATGATCATTTATGTCATAATCACGTGCCCAGCAACGGCTCTTACTCCATGGAAACCAGGGAAATTTGCAATTTTTCAACAGCTGCCGATGCCTGGCTCAATTCCGCATCTTTTGGCACCTTACTGAAGTGGGTCAGTGTTCAGTTGAATTTTTTACAGCAGACTGTATCAAGTACCTTGTGTTTAACACGTACAAATGGTGTGGTTTTTCTACACGTAGATAAAGACATTCAGATTGTCTTGCACTTAGACGTAAGGCAATTGCTGGGTGAGTTAAATGGGCTTAGCCCAAAGATTTTTAGATCTTCTGGGCTACCGAAGGGCACATAACTTATAGTCAAAAGTTAAATATAGTAATGACCAGTCGCGATTGTACAGAGTACAGTGTAGCCGATTTCAATTAACAAAAAGACCAGGTAAAAATGCAAAAGTGGAAAAACTGTTCCAGTGCTGCTGGTAAGAGGCTAATCCGACGTATTTTGTGACGAGAAATCGAATGGTGCAAACCGCGTTGCTCTCCGACCAATACTTTTGGCTGTAGTAACAATTGAATGATCATTTATGTCATAATCACGTGCCCAGCAACGGCTCTTACTCCATGGAAACCAGGGAACTTTACAATTTTTTAACAGCTGCCGATGCCTGGCTCAATTCCGCATCTTTTGGCACCTTATTCATGTGGGTCTGTGGTCAGTTGTACTTTATACAGCAGACTGTATCAAGTACCTTGTGTTTTTCACGTACAAATGGTGTGGTTTTTCTACACGTAGATAAAGACATTGAGATTGTCTTGGACTTAGAAGTAAGACAATTGCTGGGTGAGTTAAATGGGCTTGGCCCAAAGATTTCAGGTCTTCTGGGCTACCGAAGGGCACATAACTTATAGTCAAAAGTTGAATATAGTAATGACCAGTCGCGATTGTACAGAGTACAGTGTAGCCGATTTCAATTAACAAAAAGACCAGGCAAAAATGCAAAAGTGCGAAAACTGTTCCAGTGCTGCTGGTAAGAGGCTAATCCGACGTATTTTGTGACGAGAAATCGAATGGTGCAAACCGCGTTGCTCTCCGACCAATACTTTTGGCTGTAGTGACAATTGAATGATCATTTATGTCATAATCACGTGCCCAGCAACGGCTCTTACTCCATGGAACCCAGGGAAATTTGCAATTTTTCAACAGCTGCCGATGCCTGGCTCAATTCCGCATCTTTTGGCACCTTACTGAAGTGGGTCAGTGTTTAGTTGTACTTTTTACAGCAGACTGTATCAAGAACCTTGTGTTTCTCACGTACAAATGGTGTGGTTTTTCTACACGTAGATAAAGACATTGAGATTGTCTTGCACTTAGAAGTAAGACAATTGCTGGGTGAGTTAAATGGGCTAAGCGCAAAGATTTGACGTCTTCTGGGCTACCGAAGGGCACATAACTTATAGTCAAAAGTTGAATATAGTAATGACCAGTCGCGATTGTACAGAGTACAGTGTAGCCGATTTCAATTAACAAAAAGACCAGGCAAAAATGCAAAAGTGCGAAAACTGTTCCAGTGCTGCTGGTAAGAGGCTAATCCGACGTATTTTGTGACGAGAAATCGAATGGTGCAAACCGCGTTGCTCTCCGACCAATACTTTTGCCTGTAGCGACAATTGAATGATCATTTATGTCATAATCACGTGCACAGCAACGGCTCTTACTCCATGGAAACCAGGGAAATTGGCAATTTTTCAACAGCTGCCGATACCTGGCCCAAATCCGCATCTTTTGGCACCTTATAAATGTGGGTCAGTGTTTAGTTGTACTTTTTACAGCAGACTGCATCAAGTACCTCGTGTTTTTTATGTACAAATGGTGTGGTTTTTCTACACGTAGATAAAGACATTCAGATTGTCTTGCACTTAGAAGTAAGACAATTGCTGGGTGAGTTAAATGGGCTTAGCCCAAAGATTTCACGTCTTCTGGGCTACCGAAGGGCACATAACTTATAGTCAAAAGTTAAATATAGTAATGACCAGTCGCGATTGTACAGAGTACAGTGTAGCCGATTTCAATTAACAAAAAGACCAGGTAAAAATGCAAAAGTGGAAAAACTGTTCCAGTGCTGCTGGTAAGAGGCTAATCCGACGTATTTTGTGACGAGAAATCGAATGGTGCAAACCGCGTTGCTCTCCGACCAATACTTTTGGCTGTAGTAACAATTGAATGATCATTTATGTCATAATCACGTGCCCAGCAACGGCTCTTACTCCATGGAAACCAGGGAACTTTACAATTTTTTAACAGCTGCCGATGCCTGGCTCAATTCCGCATCTTTTGGCACCTTACTGAAGTGGGTCAATGTTCAGTTGTACTTTTTACAGCAGACTGTATCAAGTACCTTCTGTTTTTTATGTACAAATGGTGTGGTTTTTCTACACGTAGATAAAGACATTGAGATTGTCTTGCACTTAGAAGTAAGACAATTGCTGGGTGAGTTAAATGGGCTTAGCCCAAAGACTTCAGGTCTTCTGGGCTACCGAAGGGCACATAACTTATAGTCAAAAGTTGAATATAGTAATGACCAGTCGCGATTGTACAGAGTACAGTGTAGCCGATTTCAATTAACAAAAAGACCAGGCAAAAATGCAAAAGTGCGAAAACTGTTCCAGTGCTGCTGGTAAGAGGCTAATCCGACGTATTTTGTGACGAGAAATCCAATGGTGCAAACCGCGTTGCTCTCCGACCAATACTTTTGGCTGTAGCGACAATTGAATGATCATTTATGTCATAATCACGTGCCCAGCAACGGCTCTTACTCCATGGAAACCAGGGAAATTTGCAATTTTTCAACAGCTGCCGATGCCTGGCTCAATTCCGCATCTTTTGGCACCTTATTCATGTGGGTCTGTGGTCAGTTGTACTTTATACAGCAGACTGTATCAAGTACCTTGTGTTTTTCACGTACAAATGGTGTGGTTTTTCTACACGTAGATAAAGACATTGAGATTGTCTTGGACTTAGAAGTAAGACAATTGCTGGGTGAGTTAAATGGGCTTGGCCCAAAGATTTCAGGTCTTCTGGGCTACCGAAGGGCACATAACTTATAGTCAAAAGTTGAATATAGTAATGACCAGTCGCGATTGTACAGAGTACAGTGTAGCCGATTTCAATTAACAAAAAGACCAGGTAAAAATGCAAAAGTGCGAAAACTGTTCCAGTGCTGCTGGTAAGAGGCTAATCCGACGTATTTTGTGACGAGAAATCGAATGGTGCAAACCGCGTTGCTCTCCGACCAATACTTTTGGCTGTAGTGACAATTGAATGATCATTTATGTCATAATCACGTGCCCAGAAACGGCTCTTACTCCATGGAAACCAGGGAAATTTGCAATTTTTCAACAGCTGCCGATGCCTGGCTCAATTCCGCATCTTTTGGCACCTTACTGAAGTGGGTCAGTGTTTAGTTGTACTTTTTACAGCAGACTGTATCAAGAACCTTGTGTTTCTCACGTACAAATGGTGTGGTTTTTCTACACGTAGATAAAGACATTGAGATTGTCTTGCACTTAGAAGTAAGGCAATTGCTGGGTGAGTTAAATGGGCTAAGCGCAAAGATTTGACGTCTTCTGGGCTACCGAAGGGCACATAACTTATAGTCAAAAGTTGAATATAGTAATGACCAGTCGCGATTGTACAGAGTACAGTGTAGCCGATTTCAATTAACAAAAAGACCAGGTAAAAATGCAAAAGTGGAAAAACTGTTCCAGTGCTGCTGGTAAGAGGCTAATCCGACGTATTTTGTGACGAGAAATCGAATGGTGCAAACCGCGTTGCTCTCCGACCAATACTTTTGGCTGTAGTAACAATTGAATGATCATTTATGTCATAATCACGTGCCCAGCAACGGCTCTTACTCCATGGAAACCAGGGAACTTTACAATTTTTTAACAGCTGCCGATGCCTGGCTCAATTCCGCATCTTTTGGCACCTTACTGAAGTGGGTCAATGTTCAGTTGTACTTTTTACAGCAGACTGCATCAAGTACCTCGTGTTTTTTATGTACAAATGGTGTGGTTTTTCTACACGTAGATAAAGACATTGAGATTGTCTTGCACTTAGAAGTAAGACAATTGCTGGGTGAGTTAAATGGGCTTAGCCCAAAGATTTCAGGTCTTCTGGGCTACCGAAGGGCACATAACTTATAGTCAAAAGTTGAATATAGTAATGACCAGTCGCGATTGTACAGAGTACAGTGTAGCCGATTTCAATTAACAAAAAGACCAGGCAAAAATGCAAAAGTGCGAAAACTGTTCCAGTGCTGCTGGTAAGAGGCTAATCCGACGTATTTTGTAAGGAGAAATCGAATGGTGCAAACCGCGTTGCTCTCCGACCAATACTTTTGGCTGTAGTGACAATTGAATGATCATTTATGTCATAATCACGTGCCCAGAAACGGCTCTTACTCCATGGAAACCAGGGAAATTTGCAATTTTTCAACAGCTGCCGATGCCTGGCTCAATTCCGCATCTTTTGGCACCTTACTGAAGTGGGTCAGTGTTTAGTTGTACTTTTTACAGCAGACTGTATCAAGTACCTTCTGTTTTTTATGTACAAATAGTGTGGTTTTTCTACACGTAGATAAAGACATTGAGATTGTCTTGCACTTAGAAGTAAGACAATTGCTGGGTGAGTTAAATGGGCTTAGCCCAAAGATTTCAGGTCTTCTGGGCTACCGAAGGGCACATAACTTATAGTCAAAAGTTGAATATAGTAATGACCAGTCGCGATTGTACAGAGTACAGTGTAGCCGATTTCAATTAACAAAAAGACCAGGCAAAAATGCAAAAGTGGAAAAACTGTTCCAGTGCTGCTGGTAAGAGGCGAATCCGACGTATTTTGTGACGAGAAATCGAATGGTGCAATCCGCGTTGCTCTCCGGCCAATACGTTTGGCTGTAGCGACAATTGAATGATCATTTATGTCATAATCACGTGCCTACAGCAACGGCTCTTACTCCATGGAAACCAGGGAAATTTGCAATTTTTCAACAGCTGCCGATATCTGGCCCAATTCCGCATCTTTTGGCACCTTATAAATGTGGGTCTGTGTTTAGTTGTACTTTTTACAGCAGACTGCATCAAGTACCTCGTGTTTTTTATGTACAAATGGTGTGGTTTTTCTACACGTAGATAAAGACATTCAGATTGTCTTGCACTTAGAAGTAAGACAATTGCTGGGTGAGTTAAATGGGCTTAGCCCAAAGATTTCACGTCTTCTGGGCTACCGAAGGGCACATAACTTATAGTCAAAAGTTAAATATAGTAATGACCAGTCGCGATTGTACAGAGTACAGTGTAGCCGATTTCAATTAACAAAAAGACCAGGTAAAAATGCAAAAGTGGAAAAACTGTTCCAGTGCTGCTGGTAAGAGGCTAATCCGACGTATTTTGTGACGAGAAATCGAATGGTGCAAACCGCGTTGCTCTCCGACCAATACTTTTGGCTGTAGTAACAATTGAATGATCATTTATGTCATAATCACGTGCCCAGCAACGGCTCTTACTCCATGGAAACCAGGGAACTTTACAATTTTTCAACAGCTGCCGATGCCTGGCTCAATTCCGCATCTTTTGGCACCTTACTGAAGTGGGTCAATGTTCAGTTGTACTTTTTACAGCAGACTGTATCAAGTACCTTCTGTTTTTTATGTACAAATGGTGTGGTTTTTCTACACGTAGATAAAGACATTGAGATTGTCTTGCACTTAGAAGTAAGACAATTGCTGGGTGAGTTAAATGGGCTTAGCCCAAAGATTTCAGGTCTTCTGGGCTACCGAAGGGCACATAACTTATAGTCAAAAGTTGAATATAGTAATGACCAGTCGCGATTGTACAGAGTACAGTGTAGCCGATTTCAATTAACAAAAAGACCAGGCAAAAATGCAAAAGTGCGAAAACTGTTCCAGTGCTGCTGGTAAGAGGCTAATCCGACGTATTTTGTGACGAGAAATCGAATGGTGCAAACCGCGTTGCTCTCCGACCAATACTTTTGGCTGTAGCGACAATTGAATGATCATTTATGTCATAATCACGTGCCCAGCAACGGCTCTTACTCCATGGAAACCAGGGAAATTTGCAATTTTTCAACAGCTGCCGATGCCTGGCTCAATTCCGCATCTTTTGGCACCTTATTCATGTGGGTCTGTGGTCAGTTGTACTTTATACAGCAGACTGTATCAAGTACCTTGTGTTTTTCACGTACAAATGGTGTGGTTTTTCTACACGTAGATAAAGACATTGAGATTGTCTTGGACTTAGAAGTAAGACAATTGCTGGGTGAGTTAAATGGGCTTGGCCCAAAGATTTCAGGTCTTCTGGGCTACCGAAGGGCACATAACTTATAGTCAAAAGTTGAATATAGTAATGACCAGTCGCGATTGTACAGAGTACAGTGTAGCCGATTTCAATTAACAAAAAGACCAGGTAAAAATGCAAAAGTGCGAAAACTGTTCCAGTGCTGCTGGTAAGAGGCTAATCCGACGTATTTTGTGACGAGAAATCGAATGGTGCAAACCGCGTTGCTCTCCGACCAATACTTTTGGCTGTAGTGACAATTGAATGATCATTTATGTCATAATCACGTGCCCAGAAACGGCTCTTACTCCATGGAAACCAGGGAAATTTGCAATTTTTCAACAGCTGCCGATGCCTGGCTCAATTCCGCATCTTTTGGCACCTTACTGAAGTGGGTCAGTGTTTAGTTGTACTTTTTACAGCAGACTGTATCAAGAACCTTGTGTTTCTCACGTACAAATGGTGTGGTTTTTCTACACGTAGATAAAGACATTGAGATTGTCTTGCACTTAGAAGTAAGGCAATTGCTGGGTGAGTTAAATGGGCTAAGCGCAAAGATTTGACGTCTTCTGGGCTACCGAAGGGCACATAACTTATAGTCAAAAGTTGAATATAGTAATGACCAGTCGCGATTGTACAGAGTACAGTGTAGCCGATTTCAATTAACAAAAAGACCAGGTAAAAATGCAAAAGTGGAAAAACTGTTCCAGTGCTGCTGGTAAGAGGCTAATCCGACGTATTTTGTGACGAGAAATCGAATGGTGCAAACCGCGTTGCTCTCCGACCAATACTTTTGGCTGTAGTAACAATTGAATGATCATTTATGTCATAATCACGTGCCCAGCAACGGCTCTTACTCCATGGAAACCAGGGAACTTTACAATTTTTTAACAGCTGCCGATGCCTGGCTCAATTCCGCATCTTTTGGCACCTTACTGAAGTGGGTCAATGTTCAGTTGTACTTTTTACAGCAGACTGCATCAAGTACCTCGTGTTTTTTATGTACAAATGGTGTGGTTTTTCTACACGTAGATAAAGACATTGAGATTGTCTTGCACTTAGAAGTAAGACAATTGCTGGGTGAGTTAAATGGGCTTAGCCCAAAGATTTCAGGTCTTCTGGGCTACCGAAGGGCACATAACTTATAGTCAAAAGTTGAATATAGTAATGACCAGTCGCGATTGTACAGAGTACAGTGTAGCCGATTTCAATTAACAAAAAGACCAGGCAAAAATGCAAAAGTGCGAAAACTGTTCCAGTGCTGCTGGTAAGAGGCTAATCCGACGTATTTTGTAAGGAGAAATCGAATGGTGCAAACCGCGTTGCTCTCCGACCAATACTTTTGGCTGTAGTGACAATTGAATGATCATTTATGTCATAATCACGTGCCCAGAAACGGCTCTTACTCCATGGAAACCAGGGAAATTTGCAATTTTTCAACAGCTGCCGATGCCTGGCTCAATTCCGCATCTTTTGGCACCTTACTGAAGTGGGTCAGTGTTTAGTTGTACTTTTTACAGCAGACTGTATCAAGTACCTTCTGTTTTTTATGTACAAATGGTGTGGTTTTTCTACACGTAGATAAAGACATTGAGATTGTCTTGCACTTAGAAGTAAGACAATTGCTGGGTGAGTTAAATGGGCTTAGCCCAAAGATTTCAGGTCTTCTGGCTACCGAAGGGCACATAACTTATAGTCAAAAGTTGAATATAGTAATGACCAGTCGCGATTGTACAGAGTACAGTGTAGCCGATTTCAATTAACAAAAAGACCAGGCAAAAATGCAAAAGTGGAAAAACTGTTCCAGTGCTGCTGTAAGAGGCGAATCCGACGTATTTTGTGACGAGAAATCGAATGGTGCAATCCGCGTTGCTCTCCGGCCAATACGTTTGGCTGTAGCGACAATTGAATGATCATTTATGTCATAATCACGTGCCTACAGCAACGGCTCTTACTCCATGGAAACCAGGGAAATTTGCAATTTTCAACAGCTGCCGATGCCTGGCTCAATTCCGCATCTTTTGGCACCTTTTTCATGTGGGTCTGTGGTCAGTTGTACTTTTTACAGCAGACTGTATCAAGTACCTTGTGTTTTTCATGTACAAATGGTGTGGTTTTTCTACACGTAGATAAAGACATTGAGATTGTCTTGCACTTAGAAGTAAGGCATTTGCTGGGTGAGTTAAATGGGCTTAGCCCAAAGATTTGACGTCTTCTGGGCTACCGAAGGGCACATAACTTATAGTCAAAAGTTGAATATAGTAATGACCAGTCGCGATTGTACAGAGTACAGTGTAGCCGATTTCAATTAACAAAAAGACAAGGCAAAAATGCAAAAGTGGAAAAACTGTTCCAGTGCTGCTGGTAAGAGGCTAATCCGACGTATTTTGTGACGAGAAATCGAATGGTGCAAACCGCGTTGCTCTCCGACCAATACTTTTGGCTGTAGCGACAATTGAATGATCATTTATGTCATAATCACGTGCCCAGCAACGGCTCTTACTCCATGGAAACCAGGGAAATTTGCAATTTTTCAACAGCTGCCGATGCCTGGCTCAATTCCGCATCTTTTGGCACCTTACTGAAGTGGGTCAGTGTTCAGTTGAATTTTTTACAGCAGACTGTATCAAGTACCTTGTGTTTAACACGTACAAATGGTGTGGTTTTTCTACACGTAGATAAAGACATTGAGATTGTCTTGCACTTAGAAGTAAGGCAATTGCTGGGTGAGTTAAATGGGCTTAGCCCAAAGATTTCAGGTCTTCTGGGCTACCGAAGGGCACATAACTTATAGTCAAAAGTTGAATATAGTAATGACCAGTCGCGATTGTACAGAGTAACAGTGTAGCCGATTTCAATTAACAAAAAGAGCAGGCAAAAATGCAAAATTAGAAGAAAAATTGTTCCAGTGCTGCTGGTAAGAGGCTAATCCGACGTATTTGTGACGAGAAATCGAATGGTGCAAACCGCGTTGCTCTCCGACCAATACTTTTGGCTGTAGTGACAATTGAATGATCATTTATGTCATAATCACGTGCCCAGCAACGGCTCTTACTCCATGGAAACCAGGGAAATTTGCAATTTTTCAACAGCTGCCGATGCCTGGCTCAATTCCGCATCTTTGGCACCTTACTGAAGTGGGTCAGTGTTTAGTTGTACTTTTTACAGCAGACTGTATCAAGTACCTTGTGTTTTTTTATGTACAAATAGTGTGGTTTTTCTACACGTAGATAAAGACATTGAGATTGTCTTGCACTTAGAAGTAAGACAATTGCTGGGTGAGTTAAATGGGCTTAGCCCAAAGATTTCAGGTCTTCTGGGCTACCGAAGGGCACATAACTTATAGTCAAAAGTTGAATATAGTAATGATCAGTCGCGATTGTACAGAGTACAGTGTAGCCGATTTCAATTAACAAAAAGACCAGGCAAAAATGCAAAAGTGGAAAAACTGTTCCAGTGCTGCTGGTAAGAGGCTAATCCGACGTATTTTGTGACGAGAAATCGAATGGTGCAATCCGCGTTGCTCTCCGACCAATACTTTTGGCTGTAGCGACAATTGAATGATCATTTATGTCATAATCACGTGCCCAGCAACGGCTCTTACTCCATGGAAACCAGGGAAATTTGCAATTTTTCAACAGCTGCCGATGCCTGGCTCAATTCCGCATCTTTTGGCACCTTACTGAAGTGGGTCAGTGTTCAGTTGAATTTTTTACAGCAGACTGTATCAAGTACCTTGTGTTTAACACGTACAAATGGTGTGGTTTTTCTACACGTAGATAAAGACATTGAGATTGTCATGCACTTAGAAGTAAGGCAATTGCTGGGTGAGTTAAATGGGCTTAGCCCAAAGATTTTTAGATCTTCTGGGCTACCGAAGGGCACATAACTTATAGTCAAAAGTTAAATATAGTAATGACCAGTCGCGATTGTACAGAGTACAGTGTAGCCGATTTCAATTAACAAAAAGACCAGGTAAAAATGCAAAAGTGGAAAAACTGTTCCAGTGCTGCTGGTAAGAGGCTAATCCGACGTATTTTGTGACGAGAAATCGAATGGTGCAAACCGCGTTGCTCTCCGACCAATACTTTTGGCTGTAGTAACAATTGAATGATCATTTATGTCATAATCACGTGCCCAGCAACGGCTCTTACTCCATGGAAACCAGGGAACTTTACAATTTTTTAACAGCTGCCGATGCCTGGCTCAATTCCGCATCTTTTGGCACCTTACTGAAGTGGGTCAATGTTCAGTTGTACTTTTTACAGCAGACTGTATCAAGTACCTTGTGTTTTTTAGGTACAAATGGTGTGGTTTTTCTACACGTAGATAAAGACATTGAGATTGTCTTGCACTTAGAAGTAAGACAATTGCTGGGTGAGTTAAATGGGCTTAGCCCAAAGATTTCAGGTCTTCTGGGCTACCGAAGGGCACATAACTTATAGTCAAAAGTTGAATATACTAATGACCAGTCGCGATTGTACAGAGTACAGTGTAGCCGATTTCAATTAACAAAAAGACCAGGCAAAAATGCAAAAGTGCGAAAACTGTTCCAGTGCTGCTGGTAAGAGGCTAATCCGACGTATTTTGTGACGAGAAATCGAATGGTGCAAACCGCGTTGCTCTCCGACCAATACTTTTGGCTGTAGCGACAATTGAATGATCATTTATATCATAATCACGTGCCCAGCAACGGCTCTTACTCCATGGAAACCAGGAAAATTTGCAATTTTTCAACAGCTGCCGATGCCTGGCTCAATTCCGCATCTTTTGGCACCTTATTCATGTGGGTCTGTGGTCAGTTGTACTTTTTACAGCAGACTGTATCAAGAACCTTGTGTTTCTCACGTACAAATGGTGTGGTTTTTCTACACGTAGATAAAGACATTGAGATTGTCTTGCACTTAGAAGTAAGGCAATTGCTGGGTGAGTTAAATGGGCTAAGCGCAAAGATTTCAGGTCTTCTGGGCTACCGAAGGGCACATAACTTATAGTCAAAAGTTGAATATAGTAATGACCAGTCGCGATTGTACAGAGTACAGTGTAGCCGATTTCAATTAACAAAAAGACCAGGCAAAAATGCAAAAGTGGAAAAACTGTTCCAGTGCTGCTGGTAAGAGGCTAAACCGACGTATTTTGTGACGAGAAATCGAATGGTGCAATCCGCGTTGCTCTCCGACCAATACGTTTGGCTGTAGCGACAATTGAATGATCATTTATGTCATAATCACTTGCCCAGCAACGGCTCTTACTCCATGGAAACCAGGGAACTTTACAATTTTTTAACAGCTGCCGATGCCTGGCTCAATTCCGCATCTTTTGGCACCTTACTGAAGTGGGTCAATGTTCAGTTGTACTTTTTACAGCAGACTGTATCAAGTACCTTGTGTTTTTTAGGTACAAATGGTGTGGTTTTTCTACACGTAGATAAAGACATTGAGATTGTCTTGCACTTAGAAGTAAGACAATTGCTGGGTGAGTTAAATGGGCTTAGCCCAAAGATTTCAGGTCTTCTGGGCTACCGAAGGGCACATAACTTATAGTCAAAAGTTGAATATACTAATGACCAGTCGCGATTGTACAGAGTACAGTGTAGCCGATTTCAATTAACAAAAAGACCAGGCAAAATGCAAAAGTGCGAAAACTGTTCCAGTGCTGCTGGTAAGAGGCTTATCCGACGTATTTTGTGACGAGAAATCGAATGGTGCAAACCGCGTTGCTCTCCGACCAATACTTTTGGCTGTAGCGACAATTGAATGATCATTTATATCATAATCACGTGCCCAGCAACGCTCTTACTCCATGGAAACCAGGGAAATTTGCAATTTTTCAACAGCTGCCGATGCCTGGCTCAATTCCGCATCTTTTGG